>NW_018743643.1:0-58791 GCF_001683475.1 Chenopodium quinoa | reverse complement strand
AATCAAATAAAAATCAAATGCATTCTTCAAAGCTAATTGAAACTAATGAAACTCAAACACATTCAAACAAACTTTTTTGAAATAAATGAAAGTCAAATGCATTCTTAAAAGCTAATTAGATCGAATGAAAGTCAAACAAATTAAACAAGCTTTTTAAATCAAATGAAATTCAAATGCATTCTTAAAAGCTAATTGAATCGAATGAAAGTCAAACACATTCAAAACAAAGCTTAATGAATCAAATGAAAGTCAAAATCATTCTTCAAAGCTATATGAATAGAATTAAAGTCAAACACATTCAAACAAAGCTTTTTGAACCAAATGAAAGTCAAATGCATTCTGCAAAGCTAATTGAAAACTAATGAAAGTCAAACACATTCAAACAAACCTTCTTGAATCAAATGAAAGTCAAATGCATTCTTAAAAGCTAATTAAAATCGAATGAAAGTCAAACAAATTAAACAAAGCTTTTTAAATCAAATGAAAATTCAAATGCATTCTTAAAAGCTAATTGAATCGAATGAAAGTCAAACACATTCAAAACAAAGCTTAATGAATCAAATGAAAGTCAAAATCATTCTTCAAAGCTATATGAATAGAATTAAAGTCAAACACATTCAAACAAAGCTTTTTGAAAAATGAAAGTCAAATGCATTCTGCAAAGCTAATTGAAACTAATGAAAGTCAAACACATTCAAACAAACCTTCTTGAATCAAATGAAAGTCAAATGCATTTTTAAAGCTAATTAAATCGAATGAAAGTCAAACACATTCAAACAAAGCTTAATGAAGCAAATAAAAGTCAAATGCATTCTTCAAAGCTAATTGATCAAATGAAAGTCAAACAAATTCAAACAAAGCTTTTTGAATCAAATGAAAGTCAAATGCATTCTTCAAAGCTAATTGAATAGAATGAAAGTCAAACACATTCAAACAAAGCTTAATGAATCAAATGAAAGTCAAATGCATTCTTCAAAGCTAATTGATCCTAATGAAAGTCAAACACATTCAAACAAAGCTTTTTGAATCAATTGAAAGTCAATGCATAATTCAAAGGTAATTGAATCAAATGAAAGTCAAACACATTCAAACGAAACTTTTCGAATCAAATGAAAGTCAAATGCAGTCTAAAAAGCTAATTGAATCGAATGAAAGTCAAACACATTCAAATATAGTTTTTGAATCAAATGAAATGCAAATGCATTCAACAATGCTAATAGAATCAAATGAAAGTCAAACATTCACACAAAGCTTTTTGAACCAAATGAAAGTCAAATGCATTCTTCAAAGCTAATTGAAACTAATGAAAGTCAAATACATTCATACAAACCTTTTTGAATCAAATGAAAGTCAAATGCAGTCTTAAAAGCTAATTGAATCGAATGAAAGTCAAACACATTCAAACAAAGCTTAATGAATCAAATGAAAGTCAATTGCATTCTTCAAAGCTAATTGAAACTAATGAAAGTCAACGCATTCATACAAAGCTTTTTGAATAAAATGAAATTCAAATGCATACTTCAAAGCTAAATGAATCAAATGAAAGTGAAACACATTCAAACAAACCTTTTTGAATCAAATGAAAGTCAAATGCATTCTTAAAAGCTAATTGAATCGAATGAAAGTCAAACACATTCAAAACAAAGCTTAATGAATCAAATGAAAGTCAAAATCATTCTTCAAAGCTATATGAATAGAATTAAAGTCAAACACATTCAAACAAAGCTTTTTGAATCAAATGACAGTACATGCATTCTTCAAAGCTAATTGAACCAAATGAAAGTCAAATACATTCAAACAAAGCTTTTTAAATCAAATGAAAGTCAAATGCATTCTTTAAAAGCTAATTGAATCGAATGAAAGTCAAACACATTCAAACAAAGCTTAATGAATCAAATGAAAGTCAAAATCATTCTTCAAAGCTATATGAATAGAATTAAAGTCAAACACATTACAACAAAGCTTTTTGAACCAAATGAAAGTCAAATGCATTCTGCAAAAGCTAATTGAAACTAATGAAAGTCAAACACATTCAAACAAACCTTCTTGAATCAAATGAAAGTCAAATGCATTCTTAAAAGCTAATTAAATCGAATGAAAGTCAAACACATTCAAACAAAGCTTAATGAAGCAAATAAAAGTCAAATGCATTCTTCAAAGCTAATTGATCAAATGAAAGTCAAACAAATTCAAACAAAGCTTTTTGAATCAAATGAAAGTCAAATGCATTCTTCAAAGCTAATTGAATAGAATGAAAGTCAAACACATTCAAACAAAGCTTAATGAATCAAATGAAATTCAAATGAATTCTTGAAAGCTAATTGAAACAAATGAAAGTCAAAACACATTCAAACAAAGATTTTTTAACCAAATTAAAGTCGAATGTATTCTTGAAAGCTAATTGAATAGAACGAAAGTCAAACACATTCAAACAAAAGCTTTTTGAATCAAATGAAAGTCAAATGCAGTCTTAAAAGCTAATTGAATCGAATGAAAGTCAAACACATTCAAACAAACCTTTTTTAATCAAATAAAAATCAAATGCATTCTTCAAAGCTAATTGAAACTAATGAAACTCAAACACATTCAAACAAACTTTTTGAAATAAATGAAAGTCAAATGCATTCTTAAAAGCTAATTAGATCGAATGAAAGTCAAACAAATTAAACAAGCTTTTTAAATCAAATGAAATTCAAATGCATTCTTAAAAGCTAATTGAATCGAATGAAAGTCAAACACATTCAAAACAAAGCTTAATGAATCAAATGAAAGTCAAAATCATCTTCAAAGCTATATGAATAGAATTAAAGTCAAACACATTCAAACAAAGCTTTTTGAACCAAATGAAAGTCAAATGCATTCTGCAAAGCTAATTGAAACTAATGAAAGTCAAACACATTCAAACAAACCTTCTTGAATCAAATGAAAGTCAGATGCATTCTTAAAAGCTAATTAAATAGAATGAAAGTCAAACAAATTAAACAAAGCTTTTTAAATCAAATGAAATTCAAATGCATTCTTAAAAGCTAATTGAATCGAATGAAAGTTAAACACATTCAAAACAAAGCTTAATGAATCAAATGAAAGTCAAAATCATTCTTCAAAGCTATATGAATAGAATTAAAGTCAAACACATTCAAACAAAGCTTTTTGAACCAAATGAAAGTCAAATGCATTCTGCAAAGCTAATTGAAACTAATGAAAGTCAAACACATTCAAACAAACCTTCTTGAATCAAATGAAAGTCAAATGCATTCTTAAAAGCTAATTAAATCGAATGAAAGTCAAACACATTCAAACAAAGCTTAATGAAGCAAATAAAAGTCAAATGCATTCTTCAAAGCTAATTGATCCAAATGAAAGTCAAACAAATTCAAACAAAGCTTTTTGAATCAAATGAAAGTCAAATGCATTCTTCAAAGCTAATTGAATAGAATGAAAGTCAAACACATTCAAACAAAGCTTAATGAATCAAATGAAAGTCAAATGCATTCTTCAAAGCTAATTGATCCTAATGAAAGTCAAACACATTCAAACAAAGCTTTTTGAATCAATTGAAAGTCAATGCATAATTCAAAGGTAATTGAATCAAATGAAAGTCAAACACATTCAAACGAAACTTTTCGAATCAAATGAAAGTCAAATGCAGTCTAAAAAACTAATTGAAAATAATGAAAGTCAAACACATTCAAACAAACCTTCTTGAATCAAATGAAAGTCAAATGCATTCTTAAAAGCTAATTGAATCGAATGAAAGTCAAACACATTCAAACAAAGATTTTTGAACCAAATGAAAGTTAAATGCATTCTTCAAAGCTAATTAAAACTAATGAAAGTCAAACGCATTCATACAAAGCTTTTTGAATAAAATGAAATTCAAATGCGTTCTTCAAAGCTAATTGAATCAAATGAAAGTCAAACACATTCAAACAAACCTTTTTTGAATCAAATGAAAGTCAAATGCATTCTTAAAAGCTAATTGAATCGAATGAAAGTCAAACACATACAAACAAAGCTTTTTGAATCAAATGAAATTCAAATGAATTCTTGAAAGCTAATTGAAACAAATGAAAGTCAAACACATTCAAACAAAGATTTTTTAACCAAATTAAAGTCAAATGTATTCTTGAAAGCTAATTGAATAGAACGAAAGTCAAACACATTCAAACAAAGCTTTTTGAATCAAATGAAAGTCAAATGCAGTCTTAAAAGCTAATTGAATCGAATGAAAGTCAAACACATTCAAACAAACCTTTTTTAATCAAATAAAAATCAAATGCATTCTTCAAAGCTATATGAATAGAATTAAAGTCAAACACATTCAAACAAAGCTTTTTGAACCAAATGAAAGTCAAATGCATTCTGCAAAGCTAATTGAAACTAATGAAAGTCAAACACATTCAAACAAACCTTTTTGAAAAAAATGAAAGTCAAATGCATTCTCAAAAGCTAATTAGATCGAATGAAAATCAAACACATTCAAACAAAGCTTTTTGAGTCAAATGAAAGTAAAATGCATTCTTCAAACCTAATTTAATCAAATGAAAGTCAATCACATTCAAACAAAACTTTTCTAATCAAATGAAAGTCAATCACATTCAAACAAAACTTTTCTAATCAAATGAAAGTCAAATGCATTCTTCAAAGCTAATTGAAACAAATGAAAGTCAAACACATTCAAACAAAACTTTTTTGAATCAAATGAAAGTCAAATGCATTCTTCAAAGCTAATTGATCCAAATGAAAGTCAAATACATTCAAACAAAGCTTTTAAATCAAATGAAAGTCAAATGTATTCTTCAAAGCTAATTAGATCGAATGAAAATCAAACTCATTCAAACAAAGTTTTTTGAGTCAAATGAAAGTAAAATGCATTCTTCAAACCTAATTTAATCAAATGAAAGTCAATCACATTCAAACAAAACTTTTCTAATCAAATGAAAGTCAAATGCATTCTTCAAAGCAAATTGAAACAAATGAAAGTCAAACACATTCAAACAAAGCTTTTTGAATCAAATGAAAGTCAAATGCATACATCGAAGGTAATTGATCCAAATGAAAGTCAAATACATTCAAACAATGCTTTTTAAATCAAATGAAAGTCAAATGCATTATTCAAAGCTAATTGAATATAATGAAAGTCAAACACATTCAAACAAAGCTTTTTGAATCAAATGATATTAAAATGCATTCTTTAAAGCTAATTGAATAAAATGAAAGTCATACAAATTCAAACAAAGTTTTTTGAACCAAATGAAAGTCAAATGCATTCTTCAAAGCTAATTGAAAATAATGAAAGTCAAACATATTCAAACAAACCTTCTTGAATCAAATGAAAGTCAAATGCAGTCTTAAAAGCTAATTGAATCGAATGAAAGTCAAACACATTCAAATATAGCTTTTGAATCAAATGAAATGCAAATGCATTCAACAATGCTAATAGAATAAAATGAAAGTCAAACACATTCACACAAAGCTTTTTGAACCAAATGAAAGTCAAATGCATTCTTCAAAGCTAATTGAAACTAATGAAAGTCACATACATTCATACAAACCTTTTTGAATCAAATGAAAGTCAAATGCAGTCTTAAAAGCTAATTGAATCGAATGAAAGTCAAACACATTCAAACAAAGCTTAATGAATCAAATGAAAGTCAATTACATTCTTCAAAGCTAATTGAAACTAATGAAAGTCAAACGCATTCATACAAAGCTTTTTGAATAAAATGAAATTCAAATGCATTCTTCAAAGCTAATTGAATCAAATGAAAGTCAAACACATTCAAACAAACCTTTTTGAATCAAATGAAAGTCAAATGCATTCTTAAAAGCTAATTGAATCGAATGAAAGTCAAACACATTCAAAACAAAGCTTAATGAATCAAATGAAAGTCAAAATCATTCTTCAAAGCTATATGAATAGAATTAAAGTCAAACACATTCAAACAAAGCTTTTTGAATCAAATGAAAGTCAATGCATTCTTCAAAGCTAATTGAACCAAATGAAAGTCAAATACATTCAAACAAAGCTTTTTAAATCAAATGAAAGTCAAATGCATTCTTCAAAGCTAATTGAATATAATGAAAGTCAAACACATTCAAACAAAGCTTTTTGAATCAAATGAAATTAAAATGCATTATTTAAAGCTAATTGAGTAAAATGAAAGTCAAACACATTTAAACAAAGTTTTTTTAAACCAAATGAAAGTCAAATGCATTCTTAAAAGCTAATTGAAACTAATGAAAGTCAAACACATTCAAACAAACCTTTTTGAAATAAATGAAAGTCAAATGCATTCTCAAAAGCTAATTAGATCGAATGAAAATCAAACACATTCAAACAATGCTTTTTGAGTCAAATGAAAGTAAAATGCATTCTTCAAACCTAATTTAATCAAATGAAAGTCAATCACATTCAAACAAAACTTTTCTAATCAAATGAAAGTCAAATGCATTCTTCAAAGCTAATTGAAACTAATGAAAGTCAAATACATTGAAACAAAGCTTTTTGAATCAAATGAAATTAAAATGCATTCTTTAAAGCTAATTGAATAAAATGAAAGTCAAACACATTCAAACAAAGTTTTTTTGAACCAAATGAAAGTCAAATGCATTCTTCAAAGCTAATTGAAACTATTGAAAGTCAAACACATTCAAACAAACCTTCTTGAATCAAATGAAAGTCAAATGCATTCTTAAAACCTAATTAAATCGAATGAAAGTCAAACACATTCGAACAAAGCTTAATGAATCAAATAAAAGTCAAATGCATTCTTCAAAGCTAATTGATCCAAATGAAAGTCAAACAAATTCAAACAAAGCTTTTTGAATCAAATGAAAGTCAAATGCATTCTTCAAAGCTAATTGAATAGAATGAAAGTCAAACACATTCAAACAAACCTTTTTGAATCAAATGAAATTCAAATGAATTCTTCAAAGCTAATTGATCCAAATGAAAGTCAAATACATTCAAACAAAGCTTTTTAAATCAAATGAAAGTCAAATGTATTCTTCAAAGCTAATTGAATATAATGAAAGTCAAACACATTCAAACAAAGCTTTTTGAATCAAATGAAATTAAAATGCATTCTTTAAAGCTAATTGAATAAAATGAAAGTCAAACACATTCAAACAAAGTTTTTTGAACCAAATGAAAGTCAAATGCATTCTTTAAAGCTAATTGAAACTAATGAGAGTCAAACACGTTCAAACAAACATTTTTGAAAAAAAATGAAAGACAAATGCATTCTCAAAAGCTAATTAGATCGAATGAAAATCAAACACATTCAAACAAAGCTTTCTGAGTCAAATGAAAGTAAAATGCATTCTTCAAACCTAATTTAATCAAATGAAAGTCAATCACATTCAAACAAAACTTTTCTAATCAAATGAAAGTCAAATGCATTCTTCAAAGCTAATTGAAACAAATGAAAGTCAAACACATTCAAACAAAACTTTTTGAATCAAATGAAAGTCAAATGCATACTTCAAAGGTAATTGATCCAAATGAAAGTCAAATACATTCAAACAATGCTTTTTAAATCAAATGAAAGTCAAATGTATTATTCAAAGCTAATTGAATATAATGAAAGTCAAACACATTCAAACAAAGCTTTTTGTATCAAATGAAATTAAAATGCATTCTTTAAAGCTAATTGAATAAAATGAAAGTCATACAAATTCAAACAAAGTTTTTTGAACCAAATGAAAGTCAAATGCATTCTTCAAAGCTAATTGAAAATAATGAAAGTCAAACACATTCAAACAAACCTTCTTGAATCAAATGAAAGTCAAATGCATTCTTAAAAGCTAATTGAATCGAATGAAAGTCAAACACATTCAAACAAAGATTTTTGAACCAAATGAAAGTTAAATGCATTCTTCAAAGCTAATTCAAACTAATGAAAGTCAAACGCATTCATACAAAGCTTTTTGAATAAAATGAAATTCAAATGCGTTCTTCAAAGCTAATTGAATCAAATGAAAGTCAAACACATTCAAACAAACCTTTTTGAATCAAATGAAAGTCAAATGCATTCTTAAAAGCTAATTGAATCGAATGAAAGTCAAACACATACAAACAAAGCTTTTTGAATCAAATGAAATTCAAATGAATTCTTGAAAGCTAATTGAAAGAAATGAAAGTCAAACACATTCAAACAAAGATTTTTGAACCAAATTAAAGTCAAATGTATTCTTGAAAGCTAATTGATTAGAACGAAAGTCAAACACATTCAAACAAAGCTTTTTGAATCAAATGAAAGTCAAATGCATTCTTAAAAGCTAATTGAATCGAATGAAAGTCAAACACATTCAAAACAAAGCTTAATGAATCAAATAAAGTCAAAATCATTCTTCAAAGCTATATGAATAGAATTAAAGTCAAACACATTCAAACAAAGCTTTTTGAATCAAATGAAAGTCAATGCATTCTTCAAAGCTAATTGAATAGAATGAAAGTCAAACACATTTAAATATAGCTTTTGAATCAAATAAAGGAAAATGCATTCAACAATGCTAATTGAACCAAATGAAAGTCAATGCATTCTTCAAAGCTAATTGATCCAAATGAAAGTCAAATACATTCAAACAAAGCTTTTAAATCAAATGAAAGTCAAATGTATTCTTCAAAGCTAATTGAATATAATGAAAGTCAAACACATTCAAACAAATCTTTTTGAATCAAATGAAATTAAAATGCATTCTTTAAAGCTAATTGAATAAAATGAAAGTGAAACACAATCAAACAAAGTTTTTTGAACCAAATGAAAGTCAAATGCATTCTTCAAATCTAATTGAAACTAATAAAAGTCAAACACAATCAAACAAACCTTTTTGAAATAAATGAAAGTAAAATGCATTCTTAAAAGCTAATTAGAACGAATGAAAATCAAACACATTCAAACAAAGCTTTTTGAGTCAAATGAAAGTAAAATGCATTCTTCAAACCTAATTTAATCAAATGAAAGTCAATCACATTCAAACAAAACTTTTCTAATAAAATGAAAGTCAAATGCATTCTTCAAAGTTAATTGAAACAAATGAAAGTCAAACACATTCAAACAAAGATTTTTGAATCAAATGAAAGTCAAATTCTTACTTCAAAGGTAATTGATCCAAATGAATGTCAAATACATTCAAACAATGCTTTTTAAATCAAATGAAAGTCAAATGCATTATTCAAAGCTAATTGAATATAATGAAAGTCAAACACATTCAAACAAAGCTTTTTGAACCAAATGAAAGTCAAATGCATTCTTCAAAGCTAATTGAAAATAATGAAAGTCAAACACATTCAAACAAACCTTCTTGAATCAAATGAAAGTCAAATGCATTCTTAAAAGCTAATTAAATCAAATGAAAGTCAAACACATTCACACAAAGCTTAATGAATCAAATAAAAGTCAAATGTATTCTTCAAAGCTAATTGATCCAAATGAAAATCAAACAAATTCAAACAAAGCTTTTTGAATCAAATAAAAGTCAAATGCATCTTCAAAGCTAATTGATCCAAATGAAAGTCAAACACATTCAAATAAAACTTTTTGAATCAAATGAAAGTCAAATGCATTCTTCAAAGGTAATTGAATCAAATGAAAGTCAAACACATTCAAACGAAACTTTTCGGATCAAACGAAAGTCAAATGCATTCTTAAAAGCTAATTGAATCGAATGAAAGTCAAACACATTCAAACAAAGCTTTTTGAATCAAATGAAATTTAAATGTATTTTTCAAAGCTAATTGAATCAAATGAAAGTCAAACACATTCAAACAACCCTTCTTGAATCAAATGAAAGTCAAATGCATTCTTAAAAGCTAATTAAATCAAATGAAAGACAAACACATTCAAACAAAGCTTAATGAATCAAATAAAAGTCAAATGCATTCTTCAAAGCTAATTGATCCAGATGAAAGTCAAACAAATTCAAACAAAGCTTTTTGATTCAAATGAAAGTCAAATGCATTCTTCAAAGCTAATTGAATAGAATGAAAGTCAAACACATTCAAACAAAGCTTTTTGAATCAAATGAAATTCAAATGAATTCTTCAAAGCTAATTGATCCAAATGAAAGTCAAATACATTCAAACAAAGCTTTTTAAATCAAATGAAAGTCAAATGTATTCTTCAAAGCTAATTGAATATACTGAAAGTCAAACACATTCACACAAAGCTTTTTGAATCAAATGAAATTAAAATGCATTCTTTAAAGCTAATTGAATAAAATGAAAGTCAAACACATTCAAACAAAGTTTTTTGAACCAAATGAAAGTCAAATGCATTCTTCAAAGCTAATTGAAACTAATGAAAGTCAAACACATTCAAACAAACCTTTTTGAAATAAATGAAAGTCAAATGCATTCTCAAAAGCTAATTAGATCGAATGAAAATCAAACACATTCAAACAAAGCTTTTTGAGTCAAATGAAAGTAAAATGCATTCTTCAAACCTAATTTAATCAAATGAAAGTCAATCCCATTCAAACAAAACTTTTCTAATCAAATGAAAGTTAAATGCGTTCTTCAAAGCTAATTGAAACAAATGAAAGTCAAACACATTCAAACAAAGCTTTTTGAATCAAATGAAAGTTAAATGCATACTTCAAAGGTAATTGATCCAAATGAAAGTCAAATACATTCAAACAATGCTTTTTAAATCAAATGAAAGTCAAATGCATTATTCAAAGCTAATTGAATATAATGAAAGTCAAACACATTCAAACAAAGCTTTTTGAATCAAATGAAATTAAAATGCATTCTTTAAAGCTAATTGAATAAAATGAAAGTCATACAAATTCAAACAAAGTTTTTTGAACCAAATGAAAGTCAAATGCATTCTTCAAAGCTAATTGAAAATAATGAAAGTCAAACACATTCAAACAAACCTTCTTGAATCAAATGAAAGTCAAATGCATTCTTAAAAGCTTATTGAATCGAATGAAAGTCAAACACATTCAAACAAAGATTTTTGAACCAAATGAAAGTTAAATGCATTCTTCAAAGCTAATTCAAACTAATGAAAGTCAAAATCATTCATACAAAGCTTTTTGAATAAAATGAAATTCAAATGCGTTCTTCAAAGCTAATTGAATCAAATGAAAGTCAAACACATTCAAACAAACCTTTTTGAATCAAATGAAAGTCAAATGCATTCTTAAAATCTAATTGAATCGTGATGCAAATCACGAAAGTCCTATTAGTCCTAGTCACAAATTTCATCCAAGTCCAAGCACAAGTCCAAGTTACGGTTCGCCCAAAGAAGTAATACTTGCGAAATCATTTGAAGACCAAACCTTGGATTCTTTTGCTGCCCATGGTCCGTTTGGTTTTAATCATGGATTTACTTGCTTAATTGCTCATTAAGCACGTTAATTGAAGCATTTTGAACAGCCATTTCAGTTGGAGAGCCGTGGGAATGGAGAGGAACTCAAGGAGAAACTTCATTACAAGAATAAATGAAGGAGGCGTGAATCAAGGGGGGGTTACAAGTGTTACCCCAACGGTTTTGCTGAATTCTTGTAGCTGTTTTCTTTGCTAATTTAAATCAGGTTAATGAAGGAAGTTAAGGGGAATGTGAAGCCTAAAAGGCTGCCTCATGTGGGCGTAATTCTAGGATTAAGTTTAGCTTCTTTGTCTAGTTATAATAAATCAGTCTTTTGCTTCATTAGGATAGGCAATGATTGTTGGTTTCGTTTTTGCTTATAAAAGGCATGTAATTATAGTTTGTAAGGAGATTTTGATCAATGAAAAAAAGAGCTTTTGCTTGAACTTAAAAACTGATTATTTGTTTGTGAAATAACCGGTTTTTGTACCAAGTTAGACTTGAAGAGATTGAGTGGTCAAGTAAGTAATCCTTCCATACAATTTGAACTTAGTAGGTTGAGTGAGAAAGCTAATTGAATCGAATGAAAGTCAAACACATACAAACAAAGCTTTTTGAATCAAATGAAATTCAAATGAATTCTTCAAAGCTAATTGAAACAAATGAAAGTCAAACACATTCAAACAAAGATTTTAGAACCAAATTAAAGTCAAATGTATTCTTGAAAGCTAATTTAATAGAACAAAAGTCAAACACATTCAAACAAAGCTTTTTGAATCAAATGAAAGTCAAATGCATTCTTAAAAGCTAATTAAATCGAATGAAAGTCAAACACATTCAAAACAAAGCTTAATGAATCAAATGAAAGTCAAAATCATTCTTCAAAGCTATATGAATAGAATTAAAGTCAAACACATTCAAACAAAGCTTTTTGAATCAAATGAAAGTCAATGCATTCTTCAAAGCTAATTGATCCAAATGAAAGTCAAATACATTCAAACAAAGCTTTTAAATCAAATGAAAGTCAAATGTATTCTTCAAAGCTAATTGAATATAATGAAAGTCAAACACATTCAAACAAAGCTTTTTGAATCAAATGAAATTAAAATGCATTCTTTAAAGCTAATTGAATAAAATGAAAGTCAAAGACAATCAAACAAAGTTTTTTGAACCAAATGAAAGTCAAATGCATTCTTCAAAGCTAATTGAAACTAATAAAAGTCAAACACATTCAAACAAACCTTTTTCAAATAAATGAAAGTTAAATGCATTCTTAAAAGCTAATTAGATCGAATGAAAATCAAACACATTCAAACAAAGCTTTTTGAGTCAAATGAAAGTAAAATGCATTCTTCAAACCTAATTTAATCAAATGAAAGTCAATCACATTCAAACAAAACTTTTCTAATCAAATGAAAGTCAAATGCATTCTTCAAAGCTAATTAAAACAAATGAAAGTCAAACACATTCAAACAAAGCTTTTTGAATCAAATGAAATTCAAATGAATTCTTCAAAGCTAATTGATCCAAATGAAAGTCAAATACATTCAAACAAAGCTTTTTAAATCAAATGAAAGTCAAATGCATTCTTCAAAGCTAATTGAATAGAATGAAAGTCAAACACATTCAAACAAACCTTTTTGAATCAAATGAAATTCAAATGAATTCTTCAAAGCTAATTGATCCAAATGAAAGTCAAATACATTCAAACAAAGCTTTTTAAATCAAATGAAAGTCAAATGTATTCTTCAAAGCTAATTTAATATAATGAAAGTCAAACACATTCAAACAAAGCTTTTTGAATCAAATGAAATTAAAATGCATTCTTTAAAGCTAATTGAATAAAATGAAAGTCAAACACATTCAAACAAAGTTTTTTGAACCAATGAGTCTTGAGTGATAAGCATAGGAGAGATTGAGTGAGTCTTATCTCTGGCCTAAAACCCCAAAACTTTGAGTGTGTCCTTGAGTTTTGGCCCTTTTATCTTGTTCCATGATATCTGAGTATTCTAACTATAAGTATTTTTAAATTCATCAACCCATATTCGGGAGGGGGTATTTAGATTTACATCATCTGGTATCAGAGCCTAGTTAAGGGTTTTCTTAAAGAAAATCGAGTTTGAAGGCGTTTTGAGCAAAACGGCAGAATTCAATCAGTTTGGAGTTGCGGTTTGAGAAGGACATATCTCCTTCGTTTTCTGTCCAAATCGAGTTATTTCTTTTTTGAATCTGGATATTTTTTTTTGCGTAGATTATTAACAAAAATTTTCAGATATTTTGGAATCTTTCTGCTAATAAACTGGGCAGGTTTTTCACAGCAGCGCAGAAAAGAGGCAAAACCGGGAAGGCAGAATTCAATTGAAGATTTCTCCCTCATCCGAAAAGCTTTTGAGGAATTTCTTTTTTGCAAATTGGTTGTTTTGATCTGAATATTCTGAATTTGTAAGCCTTTGAGAGTCTAGAGGCAATTTTCGTTTTTCATTTTGTCTCTAATTTCGGCAGTTTTCATTGTACTTGCAATATCCAAGCAAAAATAGTGGAAATCATGTCTAGTGAGGAGCTTGCTAGAATGTTGCAAGTAATCACTGAAAAATTGGAGAATTTGGAGAAAAAAACAGAAGAGAGTGAAGTCTCTAGGGCACAACAAGATACTAGGATGGATGCCATATCTGATATGCTCCTTAAAGCCACTAGGAAAATAAATGAATTAGAGGAGGAGGATGACAATAGTGGTAATAACTTTAGACAATTTGATGAAGATAGGGGTCTAAAAATTGATATGCATGAATTTGATGGAGGGCATGATTGTGAGGCTTTCTTAGATTGGGTTAGGCAAATTGAAACCGTTTTTGATTACAAGGGGTATGATGATAGGAAACGGTTCAAGTTGGCTGTCCTTAAACTCACTAAACTAGCTGCATTGTGGTATGAAAACCTCAAGTCAAATAGAAGAAGAGAAGGGAAAGATAAGATAGACTCGTGGGAAAAATTAAAAAAGAAAATGAGGGAAAAATGGGTAAGTAAAGAGTATGAACAAGATCAATACTTAAAATTAACCCACCTATCACAAGAAAACATGAGTGTGGAGGATTACATAAAAGAATTTGAAAGGTTAGGCTTGACTTGCGACTTGCAAGAAAAGGAGGCTTACAAAATTGCTAGATTTGTCAAGGGGTTGACCAAAGAAATTAATAGGAAAGTGGAAGTTACTCATTATGCCACTTTTAGTGATGTATGCAAACTAGCTTTGAAGTATGAGTCTCAACTTAAAGAAGAAAGGGAGAAAGAGAAGCCCAAAACTTCTTCTTTCAAGAATACTTCGAAATTTACTCCTTTCAACTCTAAAGGGAGTACTTTTCAAAGTAAAACCTTTTCACCTAGCTCATCAAAAGGGAAAGAAAAACAAGTAGTTTCGCCTAGTGAGCTTTCAACTAGGAGAAAATGCTTCAAGTGTCATGGGAGAGGACATATTGCATCGGAATGTCCTAGTAAGAGTGTGTTAACAGCCTCTCAATGTGTTCTCATGGATGAGGAAGAAAAGGTCTATAACTTTGTGGCTCATGAGGAGGGTTGCGAGTTTGATGAAGAGTATGAGGAAGAGATTCAACCCGAAGATGAGTTCAACATGATGGTGGTTCGTAGAATCTTGTATAATGAACCCGAAATTGATCTTAAACAACGAAACAACTTGTTCCACACTAGATGCAAGATAGGAGAGAAGACTTGCAATGTGATTGTTGATAGTGGTGCCCAAACAGATGTTGTTTCATCCGAGGCTGTGAGTAAATTGAAGCTACCCACTAGAGACCATGGTGAACCTTACAAGCTCAATTGGTTGAATGATGGCACAAGCATTAGAGTCAAGAAGCAAGCATTGGTGTCTTATTCCATTGGAGGGTTCGAAGATGAGCGTTGGTGTGATATTCTTCCTATGGATGCGTGTCATTTGTTGCTTGGAAGACCGTGGCAGTTTGATCATGATTCGGAGCATAAAGGGAAAACTAATGTGTATATTGTAACTACCAAAAATGGTAGAAAAGTTAAGTTAGTGCCTTTACCTCCTAAAGTTGCTAAGAAAGAAAAAGAGAAAAGCAACTATCTTGTAACTTGTAATGAATATGAACGAATAATGAAAGAAATGGGGGGAGGGTATGCTTTGGTGGTAAGGACCAAAGATGATAATGGTACTACTTGTATTAATTCATCCATGCTAAATGAGTTATTAGAAGAGTACCAAGATGTGTTCCCCAATTACTTGCCCAAAGGCCTACCTCCAATTAGAGGCATTGAGCACGCCATTGACTTAATTCCAGGAGCACCTTTGCCCAACAAGGCTGCCTATAGGTGTAATCCGGAAGAGAGTAAGGAACTTGAAAAGCAAGTGAACGAATTACTTGAGAGAGGTTATGTGAGAGAAAGCCTTAGTCCTTGCGCGGTTCCAGCCCTCTTAGTACCAAAAAAAGATGGTACTTGGAGAATGTGTGTTGATAGTCGTTCCATTAACAATATAACGGTCAAATACCGTTTTCCTATGCCTCGATTGCAAGATATGTTAGATGAGTTGAGTGGTGCCTTAGTCTTTTCCAAAATAGATTTAAGGAGTGGGTACCATCAAATGAGAATTCGAGAGGGGGATGAGTGGAAGACGGCTTTCAAAACAAAACAAGGGTTGTATGAGTGGTTAGTGATGCCATTTGGGCTTTGCAACGCCCCAAGCTCCTTCATGAGATTGATGAATGAAGTTCTCCGTCCTTTTCTTAATGATTTTGTTGTTGTTTACTTAGATGACATTCTTGTGTATAGTAAAAACAATGATGATCATGTAATTCATTTGAGGAGATTGTTTGAAAAATTGAGGGAGGTGAAGTTGTATGGTAAGCTTGAAAAATGTGTATTCATGACTCCTAGTGTTGTATTCTTAGGATACATTGTAACAGGAGAGGGGGTTCATGTAGATCCGGAGAAGGTAAAAGCAGTCCAGTCTTGGTTGGCTCCAACCAATGTGCACGAAGTTAGAAGTTTTCATGGACTTGCCTCCTTCTATAGGCGGTTCATCAAAAACTTCTCTACCATCATGGCTCCAATCACCGAGTTGACCAAAAAGGGTGAGTTCGTATGGGAAGAAAATGCTCAACGAGCCTTTGAGAAGGTTAAACATATGCTTTGCAACGCTCCTATACTTGTGCTACCAGATTTCAACAAAGTGTTTGAGGTAGAGTGTGATGCAAGTGGGATTGGAATAGGTGCTGTTTTGATTCAAGAGAAGAAGCCCGTGAGTTACTTTAGTGAGAAGTTGAATGGGGCTAAGTTGAACTATTCCACTTATGACCGTGAGTTCTATGCCATAGTTAGAGCACTTGATCATTGGTCTCACTACCTTAGACCAAAACCATTTGTTCTTCATTCCGATCATGAGGCTCTGAAATTTATTCATGGGCAACAAAAACTCAAAGGGGAAGAGATAGCATCATGGTTGTTGTAGATAGATTCTCTAAAATGGCACACTTTGTAGCTTGTAATAAAACTGATGATGCCGTGAAAGTGGCCGAGCTGTACTTCAAGGAAATTGTCAAACTCCATGGCATTCCTCGAAGTATAGTATCTGATAGGGACTCCAAATTCCTTAGTCACTTTTGGAGAACCCTATGGAAACTTGTGGGTACCAAGTTACTATTTAGTACCTCTCATCATCCCCAAACCGATGGGCAAACCGAGGTCACTAATAGAACTTTGGGTACTTTGTTACGAGGTCTTGTGAGCAAAACGCAAAAAGATTGGGACATGAAATTAGCCCATGCGGAGTTTGCTTACAATAGAGCTCATTCCCTAACTACTTCCCGTTCTCCATTTGAAGTAGTTTATGGAGTTAACCCATTTGTGCCGATTGATCTTGTTCCTATGGTTAAGAGTGACATGGTAGAGAAAGATGCTAAAAAGAGGGTGGAAACCTTTCAAAAAACCTGTGAGCAAGTGAAGAAAAGAATTGAGGAGATGAATAAAAAATACCAAGAGCGAGCCAATAAGAAACGCAAACAGCCTATTTTTCATCCCGGGGACTTGGTTTGGGTGCATTAGAGGAAGGAGAGGTTCCCTAAGCTTCGCAAAAACAAGATTATGCCTCGTTCTGATGGTCCTTTTAAGGTTCTTGAGAGGGTGAACGATAGTGCTTACAAAATTGAGCTACCAGACAAATTGATGGGTGTTAGTGCGACTTTCAATGTAGGGGATTTATCACCATACTTTGATGATTCAAGTTTGAGGGCAAACTCTTTTGAAGAAGGGGGGAATGATCCAAAGTGGACATCTAATGAACCTGTTGCTTTAGTCTTAGAGACTCTTGGGTTTTTCCCATTCACAAAGAAGGGTGAAATTCTATGCTGCATTTCATGGGAAGATTGAAGATTGGTACACGGTTGGCTAGCATCACATTTTGGACGCATTTCATGACTATTTTGGGCGTGTGGATCCTAGGCCATTTACTATCTATTATTAACTTATGTGCTAGTTAATGTTGCTGAAATAATGCCAAGAATCTAGCTCTTGGCCGGTTGTAATGGGGGGGTTATCAATAGGCTTTATTATGCTTTCATTACTTAGCTTAAATCAAGGCTTAAATCAAGGAGGAAACCATTGGTTGTTGGCCTTTCATTCTTGGACGGTTTTCCTTGGCTTTTGGTGTGCTTTTGCTGCTCCTTTCCTCTATAAAAGGGAGAGCAAAACAGAAATTAAAAGGTAGTTTTGAGATTTGATAAAAAACCTTGTGTTTATAGCATTTTAACTTAGAGTTTGTCTCAAGTTCAAGTGTTCCCTTATTGCTTTGAGTGAGTCTTGAGTGATAAGCTTAGGAGAGATTGAGTGAGTCTTATCTCTGGCCTAAAACCCCAAAACTTTGAGTGTGTCCTTGAGTTTTGGCCCTCTATCTTGTTCCATGATATCTGAGTATTCTAACTATAAGTATTTTTAAATCCATCAACCCATATTCGGGAGGGGGTATTTATATTTACATCAAATGCATTCTTAAAAGCTAATTGAATCAAATGAAAGTCAAACACATTCAAACAAAGATTTTTGAATCAAATGAAATTTAAATGCATTTTTCAAAGCTAATTAAATCAAAATGAAAGTTAAATGCATTCTTCAAAGCTAATTGAAACGAATGAAAGTCAAAAGCATTCATACAAAGCTTTTTGAATAAAATGAAATTCAAATGCGTTCTTCAAAGCTAATTTAATCAAATGAAAGTCAATCACATTCAAACAAAACTTTTCTAATCAAATGAAAGTCAAATGCATTCTTCAAAGCTAATTGAAACAAATGAAAGTCAAACACATTCAAACAAAGCTTTTTGACTCAAATGAAAGTCAAATGCATTCTTAAAAGGTAATTGATCCAAAAGAAAGTCAAACACATTCAAACAAACCTTTTTGAAATAAATGAAAGTCAAATGCATTCTTAAAAGCTAATTAGATCGAATGAAAATCAAACACATTCAAACAAAGCTTTTTGAGTCAAATGAAAGTAAAATGCATTCTTCAAACCTAATTTAATCAAATGAGAGTCAATCACATTCAAACAAAACTTTTCTAATCAAATGAAAGTCAAATGCATTCTTCAAAGCTAATTAAAACAAATGAAAGTCAAACACATTCAAACAAAGCTTTTTGAATCAAATGAAAGTCAAATGCATACTTCAAAGGTAACTGATCCAAATGAAAGTCAAATACATTCAAACAATGCTTTTTAAATCAAATGAAAGTCAATTGCATTCTTCAAAGCTAATTGAAACTAATGAAAGTCAAACGCATTCATACAAAGCTTTTTGAATAAAATGAAATTCAAATGCATTCTTCAAAGCTAATTTAATCAAATGAAAGTCAAACACATTCAAACAAAGCTTTTTAAATCAAATGAAAGTCTAATGCATTCTTCAAAGCTAATTGAATATAATGAAAGTCAAACACATTCAAACAAAGCTTTTTGAATCAAATAAAATTAAAATGCATTCTTTAAAGCTAATTGAATAAAATGAAAGTCAAACACATTCAAACAAAGTTTTTTGAACCAAATGAAAGTCAAATGCATTCTTCAAAGGTAATTGATCCAAATGAAAATCAAACACATTCAAACAAACCTTTTTGAAATAAATGAAAGTGAAATGCATTCTTAAAAACTAATTAGATCGAATGAAAATCAAACACATTGAACCAAAGCTTTTTGAGTCAAATGAAAGTAAAATGCATTCTTCAAACCTAATTTAATCAAATGAGAGTCAATCACATTCAAACAAAACTTTTCTAATCAAATGAAAGTCAAACGCATTCTTCAAAGCTAATTAAAACAAATGAAAGTCAAACACATTCAAACAAAGCTCTTTGAATCAAATGAAAGTCAAATGCATACTTCAAAGGTAATTGATCCAAATGAAAGTCAAATACATTCAAACAATGCTTTTTAAATCAAATGAAAGTCAAATGCATTATTCAAAGCTAATTGAATATAATAAAAGTCAAACACATTCAAACAAAGCTTTTTGAATCAAATGAAATTAAAATGCATTCTTTATAGCTAATTGAATAAAATGAAAGTCATACAAATTCAAACAAAGTTTTTTGAACCAAATGAAAGTCAAATGCATTCTTCAAAGCAAATTGAAAATAATGGAAGTAAAAAACATTCAAACAAACCTTCTTGAATCAAATGAAAGTCAAATGCATTCTTAAAAGCTAATTAAATCAAATGAAAGTCAAACACATTCAAACAAAGCTTTTTGAATCAAATGAAAGTCAAATGCATACTTCAAAGGTAACTGATCCAAATGAAAGTCAAATACATTCAAACAATGCTTTTTAAATCAAATGAAAGTCAATTGCATTCTTCAAAGCTAATTGAAACTAATGAAAGTCAAACGCATTCATACAAAGCTTTTTGAATAAAATGAAATTCAAATGCATTCTTCAAAGCTAATTTAATCAAATGAAAGTCAAACATATTCAAACAAAGCTTTTTAAATCAAATGAAAGTCTAATGCATTCTTCAAAGCTAATTGAATATAATGAAAGTCAAACACATTCAAACAAAGCTTTTTGAATCAAATAAAATTAAAATGCATTCTTTAAAGCTAATTGAATAAAATGAAAGTCAAACACATTCAAACAAAGTTTTTTGAACCAAATGAAAGTCAAATGCATTCTTCAAAGGTAATTGATCCAAATGAAAATCAAACACATTCAAACAAACCTTTTTGAAATAAATGAAAGTGAAATGCATTCTTAAAAACTAATTAGATCGAATGAAAATCAAACACATTGAACCAAAGCTTTTTGAGTCAAATGAAAGTAAAATGCATTCTTCAAACCTAATTTAATCAAATGAGAGTCAATCACATTCAAACAAAACTTTTCTAATCAAATGAAAGTCAAACGCATTCTTCAAAGCTAATTAAAACAAATGAAAGTCAAACACATTCAAACAAAGCTCTTTGAATCAAATGAAAGTCAAATGCATACTTCAAAGGTAATTGATCCAAATGAAAGTCAAATACATTCAAACAATGCTTTTTAAATCAAATGAAAGTCAAATGCATTATTCAAAGCTAATTGAATATAATAAAAGTCAAACACATTCAAACAAAGCTTTTTGAATCAAATGAAATTAAAATGCATTCTTTATAGCTAATTGAATAAAATGAAAGTCATACAAATTCAAACAAAGTTTTTTGAACCAAATGAAAGTCAAATGCATTCTTCAAAGCAAATTGAAAATAATGGAAGTAAAAAACATTCAAACAAACCTTCTTGAATCAAATGAAAGTCAAATGCATTCTTAAAAGCTAATTAAATCAAATGAAAGTCAAACACATTCACACAAAGCTTAATGAATCAAATAAAAGTCAAATGCATTCTTCAAAGCTAATTGATCCAAATGAAAGTCAAACACATTCAAACAAAGCTTTTTGAATCAAATGAAAGTCAAATGCATTCTTCTAAGCTAATTGATCCAAATGAAAGTCAAACACATTCAAACAAAACTTTTTGAATCAAATGAAAGTCAAATGCATTCTTCAAAGGTAATTGAATCAAATGAAAGTCAATTGCATTCTTCAAAGCTAATTGAAACTAATGAAAGTCAAACACATTCATACAAAGCTTTTTGAATAAAATGAAATTCAAATGCATTCTTCAAAGCTAATTGAATCAAATGAAAGTCAAACACATTCAAACAAACCTTTTTGAATCAAATGAAAGTCAAATGCATTCTTAAAAGCTAATTGAATCGAATGAAAGTCAAACACATTCAAAACAAAGCTTAATGTATCAAATGAAAGTCAAAATCATTCTTCAAAGCTATATGAATAGAATTAAAGTCAAACACATTCAAACAAAGTTTTTTGAACCAAATGAAAGTCAAATGCATTCTTCAAAGCTAATTGAAACTAATGAAAGTCAAACACATTCAAACAAACCTTTTTGAAATAAATGAAATTCAAATGCATTCTTAAAAGCTAATTAGATCGAATGAAAATCAAACACATTCAAACAAAGCTTTTTGAGTCAAATGAAAGTAAAATGCATTCTTCAAACCTAATTTAATCAAATGAAAGTCAATCACATTCAAACAAAACTTTTCTAATCAAATGAATTTCAAATGCATTCTTCAAAGCTAATTGAAACAAATGAAAGTCAAACACATTCAAACAAAGCTTTTTGAATCAAATGAAAGTCAAATGCATTCTTAAAAGGTAATTGATCCAAATGAAAGTCAAAAACATTCAAACAAACCTTTTTGAAATAAATGAAACTCAAATGCATTCTTAAAAGCTAATTAGATCGAATGAAAATCAAACACATTCAAACAAAGCTTTTTGAGTCAAATGAAAGTAAAATGCATTCTTCAAACCTAATTTAATCAAATGAGAGTCAATCACATTCAAACAAAACTTTTCTAATCAAATGAAAGTCAAATGCATTCTTCAAAGCTAATTATAACAAATGAAAGTCAAACACATTCAAACAAAGCTTTTTGAATCAAATGAAAGTCAAATGCGTACTTCAAAGGTAATTGATCCAAATGAAAGTCAAATACATTCAAACAATGCTTTTTAAATCAAATGAAAGTCAAATGCATTATTCAAAGCTAATTGAATATAATGAAAGTCAAACACATTCAAACAAAGCTTTTTGAATCAAATGAAATTAAAATGCATTCTTTATAGCTAATTGAATAAAATGAAAGTCATACAAATTCAAACAAAGTTTTTTGAACCAAATGAAAGTCAAATGCATTCTTCAAAGCTAATTGAAAATAATGAAAGTCAAAAACATTCAAACAAACCTTCTTGAATCAAATGAAAGTCAAATGCATTCTTAAAAGCTAATTAAATCGAATGAAAGTCAAACACATTCACACAAAGCTTAATGAATCAAATAAAAGTCAAATGCATTCTTCAAAGCTAATTGATCCAAATGAAAGTCAAACACATTCAAACAAAGCTTTTTGAATCAAATGAAAGTCAAATGCATTCTTCAAAGCTAATTGATCCAAATGAAAGTCAAACACATTCAAACAAAACTTTTTGAATCAAATAAAAGTCAAATGCATTCTTTAAAGGTAATTGAATCAAATGAAAGTCAAACACATTCAAACGAAACTTTTCGAATCAAATGAAAGTCAAATGCTTTCTTAAAAGCTAATTGAATCGAATGAAAGTCAAACACATTCAAACAAAGCTTTTTGAATCAAATGAAATTTAAATGCATTCTTTGTAGCTAATTGAATAAAATCAAAGTCATACAAATTCAAACAAAGTTTTTTGAACCAAATGAAAGTCAAATGCATTCTTCAAAGCTAATTGAAAATAATGAAAGTCAAAAACATTCAAACAAACCTTCTTGAATCAAATGAAAGTCAAATGCATTCTTAAAAGCTAATTAAATCGAATGAAAGTCAAACACATTCACACAAAGCTTAATGAATCAAATAAAAGTCAAATGCATTCTTCAAAGCTAATTGATCCAAATGAAAATCAAACACATTCAAACAAAGCTTTTTGAATCAAATGAAAGTCAAATGCATTCTTCAAAGCTAATTGATCCAAATGAAAGTCAAACACATTCAAACAATACTTTTTGAATCAAATGAAAGTCAAATGCTTTCTTAAAAGCTAATTGAATCGAATGAAAGTCAAACACATTCAAACAAAGCTTTTTGAATCAAATGAAATTTAAATGCATTTTTCAAAGCTAATTGAATCAAAATGAAAGTTAAATGCATTCTTCAAAGCTAATTGAAACGAATGAAAGTCAAAAGCATTCATACAAAGCTTTTTGAATAAAATGAAATTCAAATGCGTTCTTCAAAGCTAATTGAATCAAATGAAAGTCAAACAAATTCAAACAAACCTTTTTGAATCAAATAAAAGTCAAATGCATTCTTAAAAGCTAATTGAATCGAAAGAAAGTCAAACACATTCAAACAAAGCTTTTTGAATCAAATGAAATTAAAATGAATTCTTCAAAGCTAATTGATCCAAATGAAAGTCAAACACATTCAAACGAAACTTTTCGAATCAAATGAAAGTCAAATGCATTCTTAAAAGCTAATTGAATCGAATGAAAGTCAAACACATTCAAACAAAGCTTTTTGAATCAAATGAAATTTAAATGCATTTTTCAAAGCTAATTGAATCAAAATGAAAGTTAAATGCATTCTTCAAAGCTAATTGAAACGAATGAAAGTCAAAAGCATTCATACAAAGCTTTTTGAATAAAATGAAATTCAAATGCGTTCTTCAAAGCTAATTGAATCAAATGAAAGTCAAACACATTCAAACAAACCTTTTTGAATCAAATGAAAGTCAAATGCATTCTTAAAAGCTAATTGAATCGAAAGAAAGTCAAACACATTCAAACAAAGCTTTTTGAATCAAATGAAATTAAAATGAATTCTTCAAAGCTAATTGATCCAAATGAAAGTCAAACACATTCAAACGAAACTTTTCGATTTAAATGAAAGTCAATTGCATTCTTAAAAGCTAATTGAATCGAATGAAAGTCAAACACATTCAAACAAAGCTTTTTGAATCAATTGAAATTTAAATGCATTTTTCAAAGCTAATTAAATCAAATGAAAGTTAAATGCATTCTTCAAAGCTAATTAAAACGAATGAAAGTCAAAAGCATTCATACAAAGCTTTTTGAATAAAATGAAATTCAAATGCGTTCTTTAAAGCTAATTGAATCAAATGAAAGTAAAAAACATTCATACAAACCTTTTTGAATCAAATGAAAGTCAAATGCAGTCTTAAAAGCTAATTGAATCGAATGAAAGTCAAACACATTCAAACAAAGCTTAATGAATCAAATGAAAGTCAATTGCATTCTTCAAAGCTAATCGAAACTAATGAAAGTCAAACGCATTCATACAAAGCTTTTTGAATAAAATGAAATTCAAATGCATTCTTCAAAGCTAATTTAATCAAATGAAAGTCAAACACATTCAAACAAACCTTTTTGAATCAAATGAAAGTCAAATGCATTCTTAAAAGCTAATTGAATCAAATGAAAGTCAAACACATTCAAAACAAAGCTTAATGAATCAAATGAAAGTCAAAATCATTCTTCAAAGCTATACGAATAGAATTAAAGTCAAACACATTCAAACAAAGCTTTTTGATTCAAATGAAAGTCAAATGCATACTTCAAAGGTAATTGAATCAAATGAAAGTCAAACACATTCAAAACAAAGCTTAATGAATCAAATGAAAGTCAAAATCATTCTTCAAAGCTATATGAATAGAATTAAAGTCAAACACATTCAAACAAAGCTTTTTGAATCAAATGAAGTCAAAAAAAAAAAAAAAAAAAAAAAAAAAAAAAAATGAGAGTCAAATGCATTCTTCAAAGGTAATTGAATCAAATGAAAGTCAAACACATTCAAACGAAACTTTTCGAATCAAATGAAAGTCAAATGCATTCTTAAAAGCTAATTGAATCGAATGAAAGTCAAAAACATTCAAACAAAGCTTTTTGAATCAAATGAAATTTAAATGAATTTTTCAAAGCTAATTGAATCAAAATGAGAGTTAAATGCATTTTTCAAAGCTAATTGAAACGAATGAAAGTCAAAAGCATTCATACAAAGCTTTTTGAATAAAATGAAATTCAAATGCGTTCTTCAAAGCTAATTGAATCAAATGAAAGTCAAACACATTCAAACAAACCTTTTTGAATCAAATGAAAGTCAAATGCATTCTTAAAAGCTAATTGAATCGAAAGAAAGTCAAACACATTTAAACAAAGCTTTTTGAATCAAATGAAATTAAAATGAATTCTTCAAAGCTAATTGATCCAAATGAAAGTCAAACACATTCAAACGAAACATTTCGAATCAAATGAAAGTCAATTGCATTCTTAAAAGCTAATTGAATCGAATGAAAGTCAAACACATTCAAACAAAGCTTTTTGAATCAAACGAAATTTAAATGCATTTTTCAAAGCTAATTGAATCAAAATGAGAGTTAAATGCATTCTTCAAAGCTAATTGAAACGAATGAAAGTCAAAAGCATTCATACAAAGCTTTTTGAATAAAATGAAATTCAAATGCGTTCTTCAAAGCTAATTGAATCAAATGAAAGTCAAACACATTCAAACAAACCTTTTTGAATCAAATGAAAGTCAAATGCATTCTTAAAAGCTAATTGAATCGAAAGAAAGTCAAACACATTCAAACAAAGCTTTTTGAATCAAATGAAATTAAAATGAATTCTTCAAAGCTAATTGATCCAAATGAAAGTCAAACACATTCAAACGAAACTTTTCGAATCAAATGAAAGTCAATTGCATTCTTAAAAGCTAATTGAATCGAATGAAAGTCAAACACATTCAAACAAAGCTTTTTGAATCAATTGAAATTTAAATGCATTTTTCAAAGCTAATTGACTCAAATGAAAGTTAAATGCATTCTTCAAAGCTAATTGAAACGAATGAAAGTCAAAAGCATTCATTCAAAGCTTTTTGAATAAAATGAAATTCAAATGTGTTCTTCAAAGCTAATTGAATCAAATGAAAGTCAAATACATTCATACAAACCTTTTTGAATCAAATGAAAGTCAAATGCAGTCTTAAAAGCTAATTGAATCGAATGAAAGTCAAACACATTCAAACAAAGCTTAATGAATCAAATGAAAGTCAATTGCATTCTTCAAAGCTAATTGAATCTAATGAAAGTCAAACGCATTCATACAAAGCTTTTGAATAAAATGAAATTCAAATGCATTCTTCAAAGCTAATTTAATCAAATGAAAGTCAAACACATTCAAACAAACCTTTTTGAATCAAATGAAAGTCAAATGCATTCTTAAAAGCTAATTGAATCGAATGAAAGTCAAACACATTCAAAACAAAGCTTAATGAATCAAATGAAAGTCAAAATCATTCTTCAAAGCTATATGAATAGAATTAAAGTCAAACACATTCAAACAAAGCTTTTTGAATCAAATGAAAGTCAATGCATTCTTCAAAGCTAATTTATCAAAATGAAAGTCAAACACATTCAAACAAAACTTTTTGAATCAAATGAGAATCAAATGCATTCTTCAAAGGTAATTGAATCAAATGAAAGTCAAACACATTCAAACGAAACTTTTCGAATCAAATGAAAGTCAAATGCATTCTTAAAAGCTAATTGAATGGAATGAAAGTCAAACACATTCAAACAAAGCTTTTTGAATCAAATGAAATTTAAATGCATTTTTCAAAGCTAATTGAATCAAAATGAAAGTTAAATGCATTCTTCAAAGCTAATTGAAACGAATGAAAGTCAAAAGCATTCATACAAAGCTTTTTGAATAAAATGAAATTCAAATGCGTTCTTCAAAGCTAATTGAATCAAATGAAAGTCAAACACATTCAAACAAACCTTTTTGAATCAAATGAAAGTCAAATGCAGTCTTAAAAGCTAATTGAATCGAATGAAAGTCAAACACATTCAAACAAAGCTTAATGAATCAAATGAAAGTCAATTGCATTCTTCAAAGCTAATTGAAACTAATGAAAGTCAAACGCATTCATACAAAGCTTTTTGAATCAAATGAAAGTCAATGCATTCTTCAAAGCTAATTTAATCAAATGAAAGTCAAACACATTCAAACAAACCTTTTTGAATCAAATGAAAGTCAAATGCATTCTTAAAAGCTAATTGAATCGAATGAAAGTCAAACACATTCAAACAAATCTTTTTGAATCAAATGAAAGTCAAATGCATTCTAAAACAAGAATCAATGAAAGTCAAACACATTCAAACAAACTTATGAATCAAATGAAAGTCAAATAAATTCTTAAAAGCTAATTGAATCGAATGAAATTCAAACACATTCAAACAAAGCTTTTTGAATCAAATGAAAGTCAAATGCATTCTTCAAAGCTAATTCAAACAAATGAAAGTCAAACACATTCAAACAAAGCTTTTTGAATCAAATGAAAGTCAAATGCATACTTCAAAGGTAATTGATCCAAATGAAAGTCAAATACATTCAAACAATGCTTTTTAAATCAAATGAAAGTCAAATGCATTATTCAAAGCTAATTGAATATAATGAAAGTCAAACACATTCAAACAAAGCTTTTTGAATCAAATGAAATTAAAATGCATTCTTTGTAGCTAATTGAATAAAATGAAAGTCAAACACATTCAAACAAAGTTTTTTGAACCAAATGAAAGTCAAATGCATTCTTCAAAGCTAATTGAAACTAATGAAAGTCAAACACATTCAAACAAACCTTTTTGAAATAAATGAAAGTCAAATGCATTCTTAAAAGCTAATTAGATCGAATGAAAATCAAACACATTCAAACAAAGCTTTTTGAGTCAAATGAAAGTAAAATGCATTCTTCGAAGCTAATTTAATCAAATGAAAGTCAATCACATTCAAACAAAACTTTTCTAATCAAATGAAATTCAAATGCATTCTTCAAAGCTAATTGAAACAAATGAAAGTCAAACACATTCAAACAAAGCTTTTTGAATCAAATGAAAGTCAAATGCATTCTTAAAAGGTAATTGATCCTAATGAAAGTCAAACACATTCAAACAAACCTTTTTGAAATAAATGAAAGTCAAATGCATTCTTAAAAGCTAATTAGATCGAATGAAAATCAAACACATTCAAACAAAGCTTTTTGAGTCAAATGAAAGTAAAATGCATTCTTCAAACCTAATTTAATCAAATGAGAGTCAATCACATTCAAACAAAACTTTTCTAATCAAATGAAAGTCAAATGCATTCTTCAATGCTAATTAAAACAAATGAAAGTCAAACACATTCAAACAAAGCTTTTTGAATCAAATGAAAGTCAAATGCATACTTCAAAGGTAATTGATCCAAATGAAAGTCAAATACATTCAAACAATGCTTTTTAAATCAAATGAAAGTCAAATGCATTATTCAAAGCTAATTGAATATAATGAAAGTCAAACACATTCAAACAAAGCTTTTTGAATCAAATGAATTAAAATGCATTCTTTGTAGCTAATTGAATAAAATGAAAGTCATACAAATTCAAACAAAGTTTTTTGAACCAAATGAAAGTCAAATGCATTCTTCAAAGCTAATTGAAAATAATGAAAGTCAAAAACATTCAAACAAACCTTCTTGAATCAAATGAAAGTCAAATGCATTCTTAAAAGCTAATTAAATCGAATGAAAGTCAAACACATTCACACAAAGCTTAATGAATCAAATAAAAGTCAAATGCATTCTTGAAAGCTAATTGATCCAAATGAAAGTCAAACACATTCAAACAAAGCTTTTTGAATCAAATGAAAGTCAAATGCATTCTTCAAAGCTAATTGATCCAAATGAAAGTCAAACACATTCAAACAAAACTTTTTGAATCAAATAAAAGTCAAATGCATTCTTCAAAGGTAATTGAATCAAATGAAAGTCAATTGCATTCTTCAAAGCTAATTGAAACTAATGAAAGTCAAACGCATTCATACAAAGCTTTTTGAATAAAATGAAATTCAAATGCATTCTTCAAAGCTAATTGAATCAAATGAAAGTCAAACACATTCAAACAAACCTTTTTGAATCAAATGAAAGTCAAATAAATTCTTAAAAGCTAATTGAATCGAATGACATTCAAACACATTCAAAACAAAGCTTTTTGAATGAAATAAAAGTCAAAATCATTCTTCAAAGCTATTTGAATAGTATTAAAGTCAAACACATTCAAACAAAGCTTTTTGAATCAAATGAAAGTCAAATGCATTCTTCAAAGCTAATTCAAACAAATGAAAGTCAAACACATTCAAACAAAGCTTTTTGAATCAAATGAAAGTCAAATGCATACTTCAAAGGTAATTGATCCAAATGAAAGTCAAATACATTCAAACAATGCTTTTTAAATCAAATGAAAGTCAAATGCATTATTCAAAGCTAATTGAATATAATGAATGTCAAACACATCCAAACAAAGCTTTTTGAATCAAATGAAATTAAAATGCATTCTTTGTAGCTAATTGAATAAAATGAAAGTCAAACACATTCAAACAAAGTTTTTTGAACCAAATGAAAGTCAAATGCATTCTTCAAAGCTAATTGAAACTAATGAAAGTCAAACACATTCAAACAAACCTTTTTGAAATAAATGAAAGTCAAATGCATTCTTAAAAGCTAATTAGATCGAATGAAAATCAAACACATTCAAACAAAGCTTTTTGAGTCAAATGAAAGTCAAACGCATTCAAACAAAACTTTTTGAATCAAATGAAAGTCAAAAGCATTCTTCAAAGGTAATTGAATCAAATGAAAGTCAATTGCATTCTTCAAAGCTAATTGAAACTAATGAAAGTCAAACGCATTCATACAAAGGTTTTTGAATAAAATGAAATTCAAATGCAATCTTCAAAGCTAATTGAATCAAATGAAAGTCAAACACATTCAAACAAACCTTTTTGAATCAAATGAAAGTCAAATAAATTCTTAAAAGCTAATTGAATCGAATGAAATTCAAACACATTACAAACAAAGCTTAATGAATAAAATGAAAGTCAAAATCATTCTTCAAAGCTATTTGAATAGAATTAAAGTCAAACACATTCAAACAAAGCTTTTTGAATCAAATGAAAGTCAATGCATTCTTCAAAAGCTAATTGATCCAAATGAAAGTCAAACACATTCAAACAAAGCTTTTTAAATCAAATGAAAGTCTAACGCATTCTTCAAAGCTAATTGAATATAATGAAAGTCAAATACATTCAAACAAAGCTTTTTGAATCAAATGAAATTAAAATGCATTCTTTAAATCTAATTGAATAAAATGAAAGTCAAACACATTCAAACAAAGTTTTTTGAACCAAATGAAAGTCAAATGCATTCTTCAAAGCTAATTGAAACTAATGAAAGTCAAACACATTCAAACAAACCTTTTTGAAATAAATGAAAGTCAAATGCATTCTTAAAAGCTAATTAGATCGAATGAAAATCAAAACACATTCAACCAAAGCTTTTTGAGTCAAATGAAAGTAAAATGCATTCTTCGAAGCTAATTTAATCAAATGAAAGTCAATCACATTCAAACAAAACTTTTCTAATCAAATGAAAGTCAAATGCATTCTTCAAAGCTAATTGAAACAAATGAAAGTCAAACACATTCAAACAAAGCTTTTTGAATCAAATGAAAGTCAAATGCATTCTTAAAAGGTAATTGATCCAAATGAAAGTCAAACACATTCAAACAAACCTTTTTGAAATAAATGAAAGTCAAATGCATTCTTAAAAGCTAATTAGATCGAATGAAAATCAAACACATTCAAACAAAGCTTTTTGAGTCAAATGAAAGTAAAATGCATTCTTCAAACCTAATTTAATCAAATGAGAGTCAATCACATCAAACAAAACTTTTCTAATCAAATGAAAGTCAAATGCATTCTTCAATGCTAATTAAAACAAATGAAAGTCAAACACATTCAAACAAAGCTTTTTGAATCAAATGAAAGTCAAATGCATACTTCAAAGGTAATTGATCCAAATGAAAGTCAAATACATTCAAACAATGCTTTTTAAATCAAATGAAAGTCAAATGCATTATTCAAAGCTAATTGAATATAATGAAAGTCAAACACATTCAAACAAAGCTTTTTGAATGAAATGAAATTAAAATGCATTCTTTGTAGCTAATTGAATAAAATGAAAGTCATACAAATTCAAACAAAGTTTTTTGAACCAAATGAAAGTCAAATGCATTCTTCAAAGCTAATTGAAAATAATGAAAGTCAAAAACATTCAAACAAACCTTCTTGAATCAAATGAAAGTCAAATGCATTCTTAAAAGCTAATTAAATCGAATGAAAGTCAAACACATTCACACAAAGCTTAATGAATCAAATAAAAGTCAAATGCATTCTTCAAAGCTAATTGATCCAAATGAAAGTCAAACACATTCAAACAAAGCTTTTTGAATCAAATGAAAGTCAAATGCATTCTTCAAAGCTAATTGATCCAAATGAAAGTCAAACACATTCAAACAAAACTTTTTGAATCAAATAAAAGTCAAATGCATTCTTCAAAGGTAATTGAATCAAATGAAAGTCAATTGCATTCTTCAAAGCTAATTGAAACTAATGAAAGTCAAACGCATTCATACAAAGCTTTTTGAATAAAATGAAATTCAAATGCATTCTTCAAAGCTAATTGAATCAAATGAAAGTCAAACACATTCAAACAAACCTTTTTGAATCAAATGAAAGTCAAATAAATTCTTAAAAGCTAATTGAATCGAATGAAATTCAAACACATTTAAAACAAAGCTTAATGAATAAAATGAAAGTCAAAATGCAATATCTTCAAAGCTATTAGAATAGAATTAAAGTCAAACACATTCAAAACAAAGCTTTAATTGAATCAAATGAAAGTCAAAATGCATTCTTCAAAGCTATTGAATAGAATGAAAGTCAAACACATTCAAACAAAGCTTTTTGAATCAAATGAAAGTCAATGCATTCTTCAAAGCTAATTGATCCAAATGAAAGTCAAATACAGTCAAACAAAGCTTTTTAAATCAAATGAAAAGCAAATGCATTCTTCAAAGCTAATTGAATATAATGAAAGTCAAACACATTCAAACAAAGCTTTTTGAATCAAATGAAATTAAAATGCATTCTTTAAAGCTAATTGAATAAAATGAAAGTCAAACACATTCAAACAAAGTTTTTTGAACCAAATGAAAGTCAAATGCATTCTTCAAAGCTATACGAATAGAATTAAAGTCAAACACATTCAAAACAAAGCTTTTTGAATCAAATGAAAGTCAAATGCAAACTTCAAAGGTAATTGAATCAAATGAAAGTCAAACACATTCAAAACAAAGCTTAATGAATCAAATAAAGTCAAAATCATTCTTCAAAGCTATATGAATAGAATTAAAGTCAAACACATTCAAACAAAGCTTTTTGAATCAAATGAAAGTCAATGCATTCTTCAAAGCTAATTGATCAAATGAAAGTCAAATACATCAAACAAGCTTTTTAAATCAAATGAAAGCAAATGCATTATTCAAAGCTAATTGAATATAATGAATGTCAAACACATTCAAACAAGCTTTTTGAATCAAATGAAATTAAAATGCATTCTTTGTAAGCTAATTGAATAAAATGAAAGTCAAACACATTCAAACAAAGTTTTTTGAACCAAATGAAAGTCAAATGCATTCTTCAAAGCTAATTGAAACTAATGAAAGTCAAACACATTCAAACAAACCTTTTTGAAATAAATGAAAGTCAAATGCATTCTTAAAAGCTAATTAGATCGAATGAAAATCAAACACATTCAAACAAAGCTTTTTGAGTCAAATGAAAGTAAAATGCATTCTTCGAAGCTAATTTAATCAAATGAAAGTCAATCACATTCAAACAAAACTTTTCTAATCAAATGAAAGTCAAATGCATTCTTCAAAGCTAATTGAAACAAATGAAAGTCAAACACATTCAAACAAAGCTTTTTGAATCAAATGAAAGTCAAATGCATTCTTAAAAGGTAATTGATCCAAATGAAAGTCAAACACATTCAAACTTTTTGAAATAAATGAAAGTCAAATGCATTCTTAAAAGCTAATTAGATCGAATGAAAATCAAACACATTCAAACAAAGCTTTTTGAGTCAAATGAAAGTAAAATGCATTCTTCGAACCTAATTTAATCAAATGAGAGTCAATCACATTCAAACAAAACTTTTCTAATCAAATGAAAGTCAAATGCATTCTTCAAAGCTAATTAAAACAAATGAAAGTCAAACACATTCAAACAAAGCTTTTTGAATCAAATGAAAGTCAAATGCATACTTCAAAGGTAATTGATCCAAATGAAAGTCAAATACATTCAAACAATGCTTTTTAAATCAAATGAAAGTCAAATGCATTATTCAAAGCTAATTGAATATAATGAAAGTCAAACACATTCAACAAAGCTTTTTGAATCAAATGAAATTAAAATGCATTCTTTGTAGCTAATTGAATAAAATGAAAGTCATACAAATTCAAACAAAGTTTTTTGAACCAAATGAAAGTCAAATGCATTCTTCAAAGCTAATTGAAAATAATGAAAGTCAAAAACATTCAAACAAACCTTCTTGAATCAAATGAAAGTCAAATGCATTCTTAAAAGCTAATTAAATCGAATGAAAGTTAAACACATTCACAGAAAGCTTAATGAATCAAATAAAAGTCAAATGCATTCTTCAAAGCTAATTGATCCAAATGAAAGTCAAACACATTCAAACAAAGCTTTTTGAATCAAATGAAAGTCAAATGCATTCTTCAAAGCTAATTGATACAAATGAAAGTCAAACACATTCAAACAAAAGCTTTGTAAATCAAATGAAAATCAAATGCATTCTTCAAAGCTCATTGAATATAATGAAAGTCAAACACATTTAAACAAAGCTTTTTGAATAAAATGAAATTCAAATGCATTCTTCAAAGCTAATTTAATCAAATGAAAGTCAAACACATTCAAACAAACCTTTTTGAATCAAATGAAAGTCAAATGCATTCTTAAAAGCTAATTGAATCGAATGAAAGTCAAACACATTCAAAACAAAGCTTAATGAATCGAATGAAAGTCAAAATCATTCTTCAAAGCTATACGAATAGAATTAAAGTCAAACACATTCAAACAAAGCTTTTTGAATCAAATGAAAGTCAAATGCATTCTTCAAAGCTAATTGAAACTAATGAAAGTCAAACACATTCAAACAAAGCTTAATGAATCAAATGAAAGTCAAAATCATTCTTCAAAGCTATATGAATAGAATTAAAGTCAAACACATTCAAACAAAGCTTTTTTGAGTCAAATGAAAGTCAATGCATTCTTCAAAGCTAATTGATCCAAATGAAAGTCAAATACATTCAAACAAAGCTTTTTAAATCAAATGAAAGTCAAATGCATTTTTCAAAGCTAATTTAATGTAATGAAAGTCAAACACATTCAAACAAAGCTTTTTGAATCAAATGAAATTAAAATGCATTCTTTAAAGCTAATTGAAAAAAAATGAAAGTCAAACACATTCAAACAAAGTTTTTTGAACCAAATCAAAGTCAAATGCATTCTTCAAAGCTATACGAATGGAATTAAAGTCAAACACATTCAAACAAAGCTTTTTGAATCAAATGAAAGTCAAATGCAAACTTCAAAGGTAATTGAATCAAATGAAAGTCAAACACATTCAAAACAAAGCTTAATGAATCAAATGAAAGTCAAAATCATTCTTCAAAGCTATATGAATAGAATTAAAGTCAAACACATTCAAACAAAGCTTTTTGAATCAAATGAAAGTCAATGCATTCTTCAAAGCTAATTGATCAAAATGAAAGTCAAATACATTCAAACAAAGCTTTTTAAATCAAATGAAAGTCAAATGCATTCTTCAAAGCTAATTGAATATAATGAAAGTCAAACACATTCAAACAAAGCTTTTTGAATAAAATGAAATTCAAATGCATTCTTCAAAGCTACTTTAATCAAATGAAAGTCAAACACATTCAAACAAACCTTTTTGAATCAAATGAAAGTCAAATGCATACTTCAAAGCTAATTGATCCAAATGAAAGTCAAACACATTCAAACAAAACTTTTTGAATCAAATGAAAGTCAAATGCATTCTTCAAAGGTAATTGAATCAAATGAAAGTCAATTGCATTCTTCAAAGCTAATTGAAACTAATGAAAGTCAAACGCATTCATACAAAGCTTTTTGAATAAAATGAAATTCAAATGCATTCTTCAAAGCTAATTGAATCAAATGAAAGTCAAACACATTCAAACAAACCTTTTTGAATCAAATGAAAGTCAAATGCATTCTTAAAAGCTAATTGAATCGAATGAAAGTCAAACACATTCAAAACAAAGCTTAATGAATCGAATGAAAGTCAAAATCATTCTTCAAAGCTATACGAATAGAATTAAAGTCAAACACATTCAAACAAAGCTTTTTGAATCAAAAGAAAGTCAAATGCATTCTTCAAAGCTAATTGAAACTAATGAAAGTCAAACACATTCAAACAAAGCTTAATGAATCAAATGAAAGTCAAAATCATTCTTCAAAGCTATATGAATAGAATTAAAGTCAAACACATTCAAACAAAGCTTTTTGAATCAAATGAAAGTCAATGCATTCTTCAAAGCTAATTGATCCAAATGAAAGTCAAATTCATTCAAACAAAGCTTTTTAAATCAAATGAAAGTCAAATGCATTCTTCAAAGCTAATTTAATGTAATGAAAGTCAAACACATTCAAACAAAGCTTTTTGAATCAAATGAAATTAAAATGCATTCTTTAAAGCTTATTGAATAAAATGAAAGTCAAACACATTCAAACAAAGTTTTTTGAACCAAATGAAAGTCAAATGCATTCTTCAAAGCTATACGAATAGAATTAAAGTCAAACACATTCAAACAAAGCTTTTTGAATCAAATGAAAGTCAAATGCAAACTTCAAAGGTAATTGAATCAAATGAAAGTCAAACACATTCAAAACAAAATTTAATGAATCAAATGAAAGTCAAAATCATTCTTCAAAGCTATATGAATAGAATTAAAGTCAAACACATTCAAACAAAGCTTTTTGAATCAAATGAAAGTCAATGCATTCTTAAAAGCTAATTGATCAAAATGAAAGTCAAATACATTCAAACAAAGCTTTTTAAATCTAATGAAAGTTAAATGCATTCTTCAAAGCTAATTGAATATAATGAAAGTCAAACACATTCAAACAAAGCTTTTTGAATAAAATGAAATTCAAATGCATTCTTCAAAGCTAATTTAATCAAATGAAAGTCAAACACATTCAAACAAACCTTTTTGAATCAAATGAAAGTCAAATGCATTCTTAAAAGCTAATTGAATCGAATGAAAGTCAAACACATTCAAAACAAAGCTTAATGAATCGAATGAAAGTCAAAATCATTCTTCAAAGCTATACGAATAGAATTAAAGTCAAACACATTCAAACAAAGCTTTTTGAATCAAATGAAAGTCAAATGCATTCTTCAAAGCTAATTGAAACTAATGAAAGTCAAACACATTCAAACAAAGCTTAATGAATCAAATGAAAGTCAAAATCATTCTTCAAAGCTATATGAATAGAATTAAAGTCAAACACATTCAAACAATCTTTTTGAATCAAATGAATGTCAATGCATTCTTCAAAGATAATTGATCCAAATGAAAGTCAAATACATTCAAACAAAGCTTTTTAAATCCAATGAAAGTCAAATGCATTCTTCAAAGCTAATTGAATATAATGAAAGTCAAACACATTCAAACAAAGCTTTTTGAATCAAATGAAATTAAAATGCATTCTTTAAAGCTAATTGAATAAAATGAAAGTCAAACACATTCAAACAAAGTTTTTCGAACCAAATGAAAGTCAAATGCATTCTTCAAAGCTAATTGAAACTAATGAAAGTCAAACACATTCAAACAAACCTTTTTGAAATAAATGAAAGTCAAATGCATTCTTAAAAGCTAATTAGATCGAATGAAAATCAAACACATTCAAACAAAGCTTTTTGTGTCAAATGAAAGTAAAATGCATTCTTCAAAGCTAATTAAAACAAATGAAAGTCAAACACATTCAAACAAAGCTTTTTGAATCAAATGAAAGTCAAATGCATACTTCAAAGGTAATTGATCCAAATGAAAGTCAAATACATTCAAACAATGCTTTTTAAATCAAATGAAAGTCAAATGCATTATTCAAAGCTAATTGAATATAATGAAAGTCAAACACATTCAAACAAAGCTTTTTGAATCAAATGAAATTAAAATGCATTCTTTAAAGCTAATTGAATCAAATGAAAGTCAAACGCATTCATACATAGCTTTTTGAATAAAATGAAATTCAAATGCGTTCTTCAAAGCTAATTGAATCAAATGAAAGTCAAACACATTCAAACAAACCTTTTTGAATCAAATGAAAGTCAAATGCATTCTTAAAAGCTAATTGAATCGAATGAAAGTCAAACACATTCAAAACAAAGCTTAATGAATCAAATGAAAGTCAAAATCATTCTTCAAAGGTATACGAATAGAATTAAAGTCAAACACAATCAAACAAAGCTTTTTGAATCAAATGAAAGTCAAATGCAAACTTCAAAGGTAATTGAATCAAATGAAAGTCAAACACATTCAAAACAAAGCTTAATGAATCAAATGAAAGTCAAAATCATTCTTCAAAGCTATATGAATAGAATTAAAGTCAAACACATTCAAACAAAGCTTTTTGAATCAAATGAAAGTCAATGCATTCTTCAAAGCTAATTGAATCGAATGAAAGTCAAACACATTCAAAACAAAGCTTAATGAATCGAATGAAATTCAAAATCATTCTTCAAAGCTATACGAATAGAATTAAAGTCAAACACATTCAAACAAAGCTTTTTGAATCAAATGAAAGTCAAATGCATTCTTCAAAGCTAATTGAAACTAATGAAAGTCAAACACATTCAAACAAAGCTTAATGAATCAAATGAAAGTCAAAATCATTCTTCAAAGCTATATGAATAGAATTAAAGTCAAACACATTCAAACAAAGCTTTTTGAATCAAATGAAAGTCAATGCATTCTTCAAAGCTAATTGATCCAAATGAAAGTCAAATACATTCAAACAAAGCTTTTTAAATCAAATGAAAGTCAAATGCATTCTTCAAAGCTAATTGAATATAATGAAAGTCAAACACATTCAAACAAAGCTTTTTGAATCAAATGAAATTAAAATGCATTCTTTAAAGCTAATTGAATAAAATGAAAGTCAAACACATTCAAACAAAGTTTTTTGAACCAAATCAAAGTCAAATGCATTCTTCAAAGCTATACGAATAGAATTAAAGTCAAACACATTCAAACAAAGCTTTTTGAATCAAATGAAAGTCAAATGCAAACTTCAAAGGTAATTGAATCAAATGAAAGTCAAACACATTCAAAACAAAGCTTAATGAATCAAATGAAAGTCAAAATCATTCTTCAAAGCTATATGAATAGAATTAAAGTCAAACACATTCAAACAAAGCTTTTTGAATCAAATGAAAGTCAATGCATTTTTCAAAGCTAATTGATCAAAATGAAAGTCAAATACATTCAAACAAAGCTTTTTAAATCAAATGAAAGTCAAATGCATTCTTCAAAGCTAATTGAATATAATGAATGTCAAACACATTCAAACAAAGCTTTTTGAATAAAATGAAATTCAAATGCATTCTTCAAAGCTAATTTAATCAAATGAAAGTCAAACACATTCAAACAAACCTTTTTGAATCAAATGAAAGTCAAATGCATTCATAAAAGCTAATTGAATCGAATGAAAGTCAAACGCATTCAAAACAAAGCTTAATGAATCGAATGAAAGTCAAAATCATTCTTCAAAGCTATACGAATAGAATTAAAGTCAAACACATTCAAACAAAGCTTTTTGAATCAAATGAAAGTCAAATGCATTCTTCAAAGCTAATTGAAACTAATGAAAGTCAAACACATTCAAACAAAGCTTAATGAATCAAATGAAAGTCAAAATCATTCTTCAAAGCTATATGAATAGAATTAAAGTCAAACACATTCAAACAAAGCTTTTTGAATCAAATGAAAGTCAATGCATTCATCAAAGCTAATTGATCCAAATGAAAGTCAAATACATTCAAACAAAGCTTTTTAAATCAAATGAAAGTCAAATGCATTCTTCAAAGCTAATTGAATATAATGAAAGTCAAACACATTCAAACAAAGCTTTTTGAATCAAATGAAATTAAAATGCATTCTTTAAAGCTAATTGAATAAAATGAAAGTCAAACACATTCAAACAAAGTTTTTTGAACCAAATGAAAGTCAAATGCATTCTTCAAAGCTAATTGAAACTAATGAAAGTCAAACACATTCAAACAAACCTTTTTGAAATAAATGAAAGTCAAATGCATTCTTAAAAGCTAATTAGATCGAATGAAAATCAAACACATTCAAACAAAGCTTTTTGAGTCAAATGAAAGTAAAATGCATTCTTCAAACCTAATTTAATCAAATAAGAGTCAATCACATTTAAACAAAACTTTTCTAATCAAATGAAAGTCAAATGCATTCTTCAAAGCTAATTAAAACAAATGAAAGTCAAACACATTCAAACAAAGCTTTTTGAATCAAATGAAAGTCAAATGCATACTTCAAAGGTAATTGATCCAAATGAAAGTCAAATACATTCAAACAATGCTTTTTAAATCAAATGAAAGTCAAATGCATTATTCAAAGCTAATTGAATATAATGAAAGTCAAACACATTCAAACAAAGCTTTTTGAATCAAATGAAATTAAAATGCATTCTTTAAAGCTAATTGAATCAAATGAAAGTCAAACACATTCATACATAGCTTTTTGAATAAAATGAAATTCAAATGCGTTCTTCAAAGCTAATTGAATCAAATGAAAGTCAAACACATTCAAACAAACCTTTTTGAATCAAATGAAAGTCAAATGCATTTTTAAAAGCTAATTGAATCGAATGAAAGTCAAACACATTCAAAACAAAGCTTAATGAATCAAATGAAAGTCAAAATCATTCTTCAAAGCTATACGAATAGAATTAAAGTCAAACACATTCAAACAAAGCTTTTTGAATCAAATGAAAGTCAAATGCAAACTTCAAAGGTAATTGAATCAAATGAAAGTCAAACACATTCAAAACAAAGCTTAATGAATCAAATGAAAGTCAAAATCATTCTTCAAAGCTATATGAATAGAATTAAAGTCAAACACATTCAAACAAAGCTTTTTGAATCAAATGAAAGTCAATGCATTCTTCAAAGCTAATTGATCCAAATGAAAGTCAAATACATTCAAACAAAGCTTTTTAAATCAAATGAAAGTCAAATGCATTCTTCAAAGCTAATTGAATATAATGAAAGTCAAACACATTCAAACAAAGCTTTTTGAATCAAATGAAATTAAAATGCATTCTTTAAAGCTAATTGAATAAAATGAAAGTCAAACACATTCAAACAAAGTTTTTTGAACCAAATGAAAGTCAAATGCATTCTTCAAAGCTATACGAATAGAATTAAAGTCAAACACATTCAAACAAAGCTTTTTGAATCAAATGAAAGTCAAATGCAAACTTCAAAGGTAACTGAATCAAATGAAAGTCAAACACATTCAAAACAAAGCTTAATGAATCAAATGAAAGTCAAAATCATTCTTCAAAGCTATATGAATAGAATTAAAGTCAAACACATTCAAACAAAGCTTTTTGAATCAAATGAAAGTCAATGCATTCTTCAAAGCTAATTGATCAAAATGAAAGTCAAATACATTCAACCAAAGCTTTTTAAATCAAATGAAAGTCAAATGCATTCTTCAAAGCTAATTGAATATAATGAAAGTCAAACACATTCAAACAAAGCTTTTTGAATAAAATGAAATTCAAATGCATTCTTAAAAGCTAATTTAATCAAATGAAAGTCAAACACATTCAAACAAACCTTTTTGAATCAAATGAAAGTCAAATGCATTCTTAAAAGCTAATTGAATCGAATGAAAGTCAAACACATTCAAAACAAAGCTTAATGAATCGAATGAAATTCAAAATCATTCTTCAAAGCTATACAAATAGAATTAAAGTCAAACACATTCAAACAAAGCTTTTTGAATCAAATGAAAGTCAAATGCATTCTTCAAAGCTAATTGAAACTAATGAAAGTCAAACACATTCAAACAAAGCTTAATGAATCAAATGAAAGTCAAAATCATTCTTCAAAGCTATATGAATAGAATTAAAGTCAAACACATTCAAACAAAGCTTTTTGAATCAAATGAAAGTCAATGCATTCTTCAAAGCTAATTGATCCAAATGAAAGTCAAATACATTCAAACAAAGCTTTTTAAATCAAATGAAAGTCAAATGCATTCTTCAAAGCTAATTGAATATAATGAAAGTCAAACACATTCAAACAAAGCTTTTTGAATCAAATGAAATTAAAATGCATTCTTTAAAGCTAATTGAATAAAATGAAAGTCAAACACATTCAAACAAAGTTTTTTGAACCAAATGAAAGTCAAATGCATTCTTCAAAGCTAATTGAAACTAATGAAAGTCAAACACATTCAAACAAAGCTTTTTGAATCAAATGAAATTAAAATGCATTCTTTAAAGCTAATTGAATAAAATGAAAGTCAAACACATTCAAACAAAGTTTTTTGAACCAAATGAAAGTCAAATGCATTCTTCAAAGCTAATTGAAACTAATGAAAGTCAAACACATTCAAACAAACCTTTTTGAAATAAATGAAAGTCAAATGCATTCTTAAAAGCTAATTAGATCGAATGAAAATCAAACACATTCAAACAAAGCTTTTTGAGTCAAATGAAAGTAAAATGCATTCTTCAAACCTAATTTAATCAAATAAGAGTCAATCACATTCAAACAAAACTTTTCTAATCAAATGAAAGTCAAATGCATTCTTCAAAGCTAATTAAAACAAATGAAAGTCAAACACATTCAAACAAAGCTTTTTGAATCAAATGAAAGTCAAATGCATACTTCAAAGGTAATTGATCCAAATGAAAGTCAAATACATTCAAACAATGCTTTTTAAATCAAATGAAAGTCAAATGCATTATTCAAAGCTAATTGAATATAATGAAAGTCAAACACATTCAAACAAAGCTTTTTGAATCAAATGAAATTAAAATGCATTCTTTAAAGCTAATTGAATCAAATGAAAGTCAAACGCATTCATACATAGCTTTTTGAATAAAATGAAATTCAAATGCGTTCTTCAAAGCTAATTGAATCAAATGAAAGTCAAACACATTCAAACAAACATTTTTGAATCAAATGAAAGTCAAATGCATTTTTAAAAGCTAATTGAATCGAATGAAAGTCAAACACATTCAAAACAAAGCTTAATGAATCAAATGAAAGTCAAAATCATTCTTCAAAGCTATACGAATAGAATTAAAGTCAAACACAATCAAACAAAGCTTTTTGAATCAAATGAAAGTCAAATGCAAACTTCAAAGGTAATTGAATCAAATGAAAGTCAAACACATTCAAAACAAAGCTTAATGAATCAAATGAAAGTCAAAATCATTCTTCAAAGCTATATGAATAGAATTAAAGTCCAACACATTCAAACAAAGCTTTTTGAATCAAATGAAAGTCAATGCATTCTTCAAAGCTAATTGATCCAAATGAAAGTCAAATACATTCAAACAAAGCTTTTTAAATCAAATGAAAGTCAAATGCATTCTTCAAAGCTAATTGAATATAATGAAAGTCAAACACATTCAAACAAAGCTTTTTGAATCAAATGAAATTAAAATGCATTCTTTAAAGCTAATTGAATAAAATGAAAGTCAAACACATTCAAACAAAGTTTTTTGAACCAAATGAAAGTCAAATGCATTCTTCAAAGCTATACGAATAGAATTAAAGTCAAACACATTCAAACAAAGCTTTTTGAATCAAATGAAAGTCAAATGCAAACTTCAAAGGTAACTGAATCAAATGAAAGTCAAACACATTCAAAACAAAGCTTAATGAATCAAATGAAAGTCAAAATCATTCTTCAAAGCTATATGAATAGAATTAAAGTCAAACACATTCAAACAAAGCTTTTTGAATCAAATGAAAGTCAATGCATTCTTCAAAGCTAATTGATCAAAATGAAAGTCAAATACATTCAACCAAAGCTTTTTAAATCAAATGAAAGTCAAATGCATTCTTCAAAGCTAATTGAATATAATGAAAGTCAAACACATTCAAACAAAGCTTTTTGAATAAAATGAAATTCAAATGCATTCTTAAAAGCTAATTTAATCAAATGAAAGTCAAACACATTCAAACAAACCTTTTTGAATCAAATGAAAGTCAAATGCATTCTTAAAAGCTAATTGAATCGAATGAAAGTCAAACACATTCAAAACAAAGCTTAATGAATCGAATGAAATTCAAAATCATTCTTCAAAGCTATACGAATAGAATTAAAGTCAAACACATTCAAACAAAGCTTTTTGAATCAAATGAAAGTCAAATGCATTCTTCAAAGCTAATTGAAACTAATGAAAGTCAAACACATTCAAACAAAGCTTAATGAATCAAATGAAAGTCAAAATCATTCTTCAAAGCTATATGAATAGAATTAAAGTCAAACACATTCAAACAAAGCTTTTTGAATCAAATGAAAGTCAATGCATTCTTCAAAGCTAATTGATCCAAATGAAAGTCAAATACATTCAAACAAAGCTTTTTAAATCAAATGAAAGTCAAATGCATTCTTCAAAGCTAATTGAATATAATGAAAGTCAAACACATTCAAACAAAGCTTTTTGAATCAAATGAAATTAAAATGCATTCTTTAAAGCTAATTAAATAAAATGAAAGTCAAACACATTCAAACAATTTTTTTTGAACCAAATGAAAGTCAAATGCATTCTTCAAAGCTAATTGAAACTAATGAAAGTCAAACACATTCAAACAAACCTTTTTGAAATAAATGAAAGTCAAATGCATTCTTAAAAGCTAATTAGATCGAATGAAAATCAAACACATTCAAGCAAAGCTTTTTGAGTCAAATGAAAGTAAAATGCATTCTTCAAACCTAATTTAATCAAATGAGAGTCAATCACATTCAAACAAAACTTTTCTAATCAAATGAAAGTCAAATGCATTCTTCAAAGCTAATTAAAACAAATGAAAGTCAAACACATTCAAACAAAGCTTTTTGAATCAAATGAAAGTCAAATGCATACTTCAAAGGTAATTGATCCAAATGAAAGTCAAATACATTCAAACAATGCTTTTTAAATCAAATGAAAGTCAAATGCATTATTCAAAGCTAATTGAATATAATGAAAGTCAAACACATTCAAACAAAGCTTTTTGAATCAAATGAAATTAAAATGCATTCTTTATAGCTAATTGAATAAAATGAAAGTCATACAAATTCAAACAAAGTTTTTTGAACCAAATAAAAGTCAAATGCATTCTTCAAAGCTAATTGAAAATAATGGAAGTAAAAAACATTCAAACAAACCTTCTTGAATCAAATGAAAGTCAAATGCATTCTTAAAAGCTAATTAAATCAAATGAAAGTCAAACACATTCACACAAAGCTTAATGAATCAAATAAAAGTCAAATGCATTCTTCAAAGCTAATTGATCCAAATGAAAGTCAAACACGTTCAAACAAAGCTTTTTGAATCAAATGAAAGTCAAATGCATTCTTCAAAGCTAATTGATCCAAATGAAAGTCAAACACATTCAAACAAAACTTTTTGAATCAAATGAAAGTCAAATGCATTCTTCAAAGGTAATTGAATCAAATGAAAGTCAATTGCATTCTTCAAAGCTAATTGAAACTAATGAAAGTCAAACGCATTCATACAAAGCTTTTTGAATAAAATGAAATTCAAATGCATTCTTCAAAGCTAATTGAATCAAATGAAAGTCAAACACATTCAAACAAAGCTTTTTGAATCAAATGAAAGTCAAATGCATTCTTCAAAGTTAATTGATCCAAATGAACGTCAAAACACATTCAAACAAAACATTTTGAATCAAATGAAAGTCAAATGCATTATTCAAAGGTAATTGAATCAAATGAAAGTCAATTGCATTCTTCAAAGCTAATTGAAACTAATGAAAGTCAAACGCATTCATACAAAGCTTTTTGAATAAAATGAAATTCAAATGCGTTCTTCAAAGCTAATTGAATCAAATGAAAGTCAAACACATTCAAACAAACCTTTTTGAATCAAATGAAAGTCAAATGCATTCTTAAAAGCTAATTGAATCGAATGAAAGTCAAACACATTCTAAACAAGGCTTAATGAATCAAATGAAAGTCAAAATCATTCTTCAAAGCTATACGAATAGAATTAAAGTCAAACACATTCAAACAAAGCTTTTTGAATCAAATGAAAGTCAAATGCATACTTCAAAGGTAATTGAATCAAATGAAAGTCAAACACATTCAAAACAAAGCTTAATGAATCAAATGAAAGTCAAAATCATTCTTCAAAGCTATATGAATAGAATTAAAGTCAAACACATTCAAACAAAGCTTTTTGAATCAAATGAAAGTCAATGCATTCTTCAAAGCTAATTGATCCAAATGAAAGTCAAATACATTCAAACAAAGCTTTTTACATCAAATGAAAGTCAAATACATTCTTCAAAGCTAATTGAATATAATGAAAGTCAAACACATTTAAACAAAGCTTTTTGAATCAAATGAAATTAAAATGCATTCTTTAAAGCTAATTGAATAAAATGAAAGTCAAACACATTCAAACAAAGTTTTTTGAACCAAATGAAAGTCAAATGCATTCTTCAAAGCTAATTGAAACTAATGAAAGTCAAACACATTCAAACAAACCTTTTTGAAATAAATGAAAGTCAAATGCATTCTTAAAAGCTAATTAGATCGAATGAAAATCAAACACATTCAAACAAAGCTTTTTGAGTCAAATGAAAGTAAAATGCATTCTTCAAACCTAATTTAATCAAATGAAAGTCAATCATATTCAAACAAAACTTTTCTAATCAAATGAAAGTCAAATGCATTCTTCAAAGCTAATTGAATATAATGAAAGTCAAACACATTCAAACAAAGCTTTTTGAATCAAATGAAATTAAAATGCATTCTTTAAAGCTAATTGAATAAAATGAAAGTCAAACACATTCAAACAAAGTTTTTTGAACCAAATGAAAGTCAAATGCATTCTTCAAAGCTATACGAATAGAATTAAAGTCAAACACATTCAAACAAAGCTATTTGAATCAAATGAAAGTCAAATGCAAACTTCAAAGGTAACTGAATCAAATGAAAGTCAAACACATTCAAAACAAAGCTTAATGAATCAAATGAAAGTCAAAATCATTCTTCAAAGCTATATGAATAGAATTAAAGTCAAACACATTCAAACAAAGCTTTTTGAATCAAATGAAAGTCAATGCATTCTTCAAAGCTAATTGATCAAAAATGAAAGTCAAATACATTCAACCAAAGCTTTTTAAATCAAATGAAAGTCAAATGCATTCTTCAAAGCTAATTGAATATAATGAAAGTCAAACACATTCAAACAAAGCTTTTTGAATAAAATGAAATTCAAATGCATTCTTAAAAGCTAATTTAATCAAATGAAAGTCAAACACATTCAAACAAACCTTTTTGAATCAAATGAAAGTCAAATGCATTCTTAAAAGCTAATTGAATCGAATGAAAGTCAAACACATTCAAAACAAAGTTTAATGAATCGAATGAAATTCAAAATCATTCTTCAAAGCTATACGAATAGAATTAAAGTCAAACACATTCAAACAAAGCTTTTTGAATCAAATGAAAGTCAAATGCATTCTTCAAAGCTAATTGAAAATAATGAAAGTCAAAACACATTCAAAACAAAGCTTAATGAAATCAAATGAAAGTCAAAATCATTCTTCAAAGCTATATGAATAGAATTAAAGTCAAACACATTCAAACAAAGCTTTTTGAATCAAATGAAAGTCAATGCATTCTTCAAAGCTAATTGATCCAAATGAAAGTCAAATACATTCAAACAAAGTTTTTAAATCAAACGTAAGTCAAATGCATTCTTCAAAGCTAATTGAATATAATGAAAGTCAAACACATTTAAACAAAGCTTTTTGAATCAAATGAAATTAAAATGCATTCTTTAAAGCTAATTGAATAAAATGAAAGTCAAAACACATTCAAACAAAGTTTTTTGAACAAATGAAAGTCAAATGCATTCTTCAAAGCTAATTGAAACTAATGAAAGTCAAACACATTCAAACAAACCTTTTTGAAATAAATGAAAGTCAAATGCATTCTTAAAAGCTAATTAGATCGAATGAAAATCAAACACAATTCAAACAAAGCTTTTTGAGTCAAATGAAAGTAAAATGCATTCTTCAAACCTAATTTAATCAAATGAGAGTCAATCACATTCAAACAAAACTTTTCTAATCAAATGAAAGTCAAATGCATTCTTCAAAGCTAATTAAAACAAATGAAAGTCAAAACACATTCAAACAAAGCTTTTTGAATCAAATGAAAGTCAAATGCATACTTCAAAGGTAATTGATCCAAATGAAAGTCAAATACATTCAAACAATGCTTTTTAAATCAAATGAAAGTCAAATGCATTATTCAAAGCTAATTCAATATAATGAAAGTCAAACACATTCAAACAAAGCTTTTTTGAATCAAATGAAATTAAAATGCATTCTTTATAGCTAATTGAATAAAATGAAAGTCATACAAATTCAAACAAAGTTTTTTGAACCAAATGAAAGTCAAATGCATTCTTCAAAGCTAATTGAAAATAATTGAAGTCAAAAAACATTCAAACAAACCTTCTTGAATCAAATGAAAGTCAAATGCATTCTTAAAAGCTAATTAAATCAAATGAAAGTCAAACACATTCACACAAAGCTTAATGAATCAAATAAAAGTCAAATGCATTCTTCAAAGCTAATTGATCCAAATGAAAGTCAAACACGTTCAAACAAAGCTTTTTGAATCAAATGAAAGTCAAATGCATTCTTCAAAGCTAATTGATCCAAATGAAAGTCAAACACATTCAAACAAAACTTTTTGAATCAAATGAAAGTCAAATGCATTCTTCAAAGGTAATTGAATAAAATGAAAGTCAATTGCATTCTTCAAAGCTAATTGAAACTAATGAAAGTCAAACGCATTCATACAAAGCTTTTTGAATAAAATGAAATTCAAATGCATTCTTCAAAGCTAATTGAATCAAATGAAAGTCAAACACATTCAAACAAACTTTTTGAATCAAATGAAAGTCAAATGCATTCTTCAAAGGTAATTGAATCAAATGAAAGTCAATTGCATTCTTCAAAGCTAATTGAAACTAATGAAAGTCAAACGCATTCATACAAAGCTTTTTGAATAATAGAAATTCAAATGCATTCTTCAAAGCTAATTGAATTAAATGAAAGTCAAACACATTCAAACAAACCTTTTTGAATCAAATGAAAGTCAAATGCATTCTTAAAAGCTAATTGAATCGAATGAAAGTCAAACACATTCAAAACAAAGCTTAATGAATCAAATGAAAGTCAAAATCATTCTTCAAAGCTATATGAATAGAAATTAAAGTCAAACACATTCAAACAAAGCTTTTTGAATCAAATGAAAGTCAATGCATTCTTCAAAGCTAATTGATCCAAATGAAAGTCAAACACATTCAAACAAAGCTTTTTAAATCAAATGAAAGTCAAATGCATTCTTCAAAGCTAATTGAATATAATGAAAGTCAAACACATTCAAACAAAGCTTTTTGAATCAAATGAAATTAAAATGCATTCTTTAAAGCTAATTGAATAAAATGAAAGTCAAACACATTCAAACAAAGTTTTTTGAACCAAATGAAAGTCAAATGCATTCTTCAAAGCTAATTGAAACTAATGAAAGTCAAACACATTCAAACAAACCTTTTTAAAATAAATGAAAGTCAAATGCATTCTTAAAAGCTAATTAGATCGAATGAAAATCAAACACATTCAAACAAAGCTTTTTGAGTCAAATGAAAGTAAAATGCATTCTTCAAACTAATTTAATCAAATGAGAGTCAATCACATTCAAACAAAACTTTTCTAATCAAATGAAAGTCAAATGCATTCTTCAACGCTAATTAAAACAAATGAAAGTCAAACACATTCAAACAAAGCTTTTTGAATCAAATGAAAGTCAAATGCATACTTCAAAGGTAATTGATCCAAATGAAAGTCAAATACATTCAAACAATGCTTTTTAAATCAAATGAAAGTCAAATGCATTATTCAAAGCTAATTGAATATAATGAAAGTCAAACACATTCAAACAATGCTTTTTGAATCAAATGAAATTAAAAATGCATTCTTTATAGCTAATTGAATAAAATGAAAGTCATACAAATTCAAACAAAGTTTTTTGAACCAAATGAAAGTCAAATGCATTCTTCAAAGCTAATTGAAAATAATGAAAGTCAAAAACATTCAAACAAACCTTCTTGAATCAAATGAAAGTCAAATGCATTCTTAAAAGCTAATTAAATCAAATGAAAGTCAAACACATTCACACAAAGCTTAATTGAATCAAATAAAAGTTAAATGCATTCTTCAAAGCTAATTGATCCAAATGAAAGTCAAACACGTTCAAACAAAGCTTTTTGAATCAAATGAAAGTCAAATGCATTCTTCAAAGCTAATTGATCCAAATGAAAGTCAAACACATTCAAACAAAACTTTTGAATCAAATGAAAGTCAAATGCATTCTTCAAAGGTAATTGAATAAAATGAAAGTCAATTGCATTCTTCAAAGCTAATTGAAACTAATGAAAGTCAAACGCATTCATACAAAGGCTTTTTGAAATAAAATGAAATTCAAATGCATTCTTCAAAGCTAATTGAATCAAATGAAAGTCAAACACATTCAAACAAAGCTTTTTGAATCAAATGAAAGTCAAATGCATTCTTCAAAGCTAATTGATCCAATGAAAGTCAAACACATTCAAACAAAACTTTTTGAATCAAATGAAAGTCAAATGCATTCTTCAAAGGTAATTGAATCAAATGAAAGTCAGTTACATTCTTCAAAGCTAATTGAAACTAATGAAAGTCAAACGCATTCATACAAAGCTTTTTGAATAAAATGAAATTCAAATGCATTCTTCAAAGCTAATTGAATCAAATGAAAGTCAAACACATTCAAACAAACCTTTTGAATCAAATGAAAGTCAAATGCATTCTTAAAAGCTAATTGAATCGAAATGAAAGTCAAACACATTCAAAACAAAGCTTAATGAATCAAATGAAAGTCAAAATCATTCTTCAAAGGTAATTGAATAAAATGAAAGTCAATTGCATTCTTCAAAGCTAATTGAAACTAATGAAAGTCAAATACATTCAAACAATGCTTTTTAAATCAAATGAAAGTCAAATGCAGTATTCAAAAGCTAATTGAATATAATGAAAGTCAAAACACATTCAAACAATGCTTTTTGAATCAAATGAAATTAAAATGCATTCTTTATAGCTAATTGAATAAAATGAAAGTCATACAAATTCAAACAAAGTTTTTTGAACCAAATGAAAGTCAAATGCATTCTTCAAAGCTAATTGAAAATAATGGAAGTCAAAAACATTCAAACAAACCTTCTTGAATCAAATGAAAGTCAAATGCATTCTTAAAAGCTAATTAAATCAAATGAAAGTCAAACACATTCACACAAAGCTTAATGAATCAAATAAAAGTTAAATGCATTCTTCAAAGCTAATTGATCCAAATGAAAGTCAAACACGTTCAAACAAAGCTTTTGAATCAAATGAAAGTCAAATGCATTCTTCAAAGCTAATTGATCCAAATGAAAGTCAAACACATTCAAACAAAACTTTTTGAATCAAATGAAAGTCAAATGCATTCTTCAAAGGTAATTGAATAAAATGAAAGTCAATTGCATTCTTCAAAGCTAATTGAAACTAATGAAAGTCAAACGCATTCATACAAAGCTTTTTGAATAAAATGAAATTCAAATGCATTCTTCAAAGCTAATTGAATCAAATGAAAGTCAAACACATTCAAACAAAGCTTTTTGAATCAAATGAAAGTCAAATGCATTCTTCAAAGCTAATTGATCCAAATGAAAGTCAAACACATTCAAACAAAACTTTTTGAATCAAATGAAAGTAAAATGCATTCTTCAAAGGTAATTGAATCAAATGAAAGTCAATTGCATTCTTCAAAGCTAATTGAAACTAATGAAAGTCAAACGCATTCATACAAAGCTTTTTGAATAAAATGAAATTCAAATGCATTCTTCAAAGCTAATTGAATCAAATGAAAGTCAAACACATTCAAAACAAACCTTTTTGAATCAAATGAAAGTCAAATGCATTCTTAAAAGCTAATTGAATCGAATGAAAGTCAAACAAATTCAAAACAAAGCTTAATGAATCAAATGAAAGTCAAAATCATTCTTCAAAGCTATATGAATAGAATTAAAGTCAAACACATTCAAACAAAGCTTTTTGAATCAAATGAAAGTCAATGCATTCTTCAAAGCTAATTGATCAAATGAAAGTCAAACACATTCAAACAAAGCTTTTTAAATCAAATGAAAAACAAATGCATTCTTCAAAGCTAATTGAATATAATGAAAGTCAAACACATTCAAACAAAGCTTTTTGAATCAAATGAAATTAAAATGCATTCTTTAAAGCTAATTGAATAAAATGAAAGTCAAACACATTCAAACAAAGTTTTTTGAACCAAATGAAAGTCAAATGCATTCTTCAAAGCTAATTGAAACTAATGAAAGTCAAACACATTCAAACAAACCTTTTTGAAATAAATGAAAGTCAAATGCATTCTTAAAAGCTAATTAGATCGAATGAAAATCAGACACATTCAAACAAAGCTTTTTGAGTCAAATGAAAGTAAAACGCATTCTTCGAAGCTAATTTAATCAAATGAAAGTCAATCACATTCAAACAAAACTTTTCTAATCAAATGAAAAGTCAAATGCATTCTTCAACGCTAATTGAAAACAAATGAAAGTCAAACACATTCAAACAAAGCTTTTTGAATCAAATGAAAGTCAAATGCATGCTTCAAAAGGTAATTGATCCAAATGAAAGTCAAATACATTCAAACAATGCTTTTTAAATCAAAATGAAAGTCAAATGCATTATTCAAAGCTAATTGAATATAATGAAAGTCAAACACATTCAAACAATGCTTTTTGAATCAAATGAAATTAAAATGCATTCTTTATAGCTAATTGAATAAAATGAAAGTCATACAAATTCAAACAAAGTTTTTTGAACCAAATGAAAGTCAAATGCATTCTTCAAAGCTAATTGAAAATAATGGAAGTCAAAAACATTCAAACAAACCTTCTTGAATCAAATGAAAGTCAAATGCATTCTTAAAAGCTAATTAAATCAAATGAAAGTCAAACACATTCACACAAAGCTTAATGAATCAAATAAAAGTTAAACGCATTCTTCAAAGCTAATTGATCCAAATGAAAGTCAAACACGTTCAAACAAAGTCTTTTTGAATCAAATGAAAGTCAAATGCATTCTTCAAAGCTAATTGATCCAAATGAAAGTCAAACACATTCAAACAAAACTTTTTGAATCAAATGAAAGTCAAATGCATTCTTCAAAGGTAATGTTGAAATAAAATAAAAATGCAAAGTCAATTGCATTCTCTTCAAAGCTAATGTTGAAACTAATTGAAAAGTCAAAAAATACATTCAAACAATGCTTTTTAAATCAAATGAAAAGTCAAAAATGCAGTAATTTCAAAGCTAATTGACATAATAATTGAAAGTCAAAACACATTCAAACAATGCTTTTTGAAATCAAATGAAATTAAAATGCATTCTTTAAAGCTAATTGAATAAAATGAAAGTCATACAAATTCAAACAAAGTTTTTTGAAACAAATGAAAGTCAAATGCATTCTTCAAAGCTAATTGAAAATAATGAAGTCAAAAACATTCAAACAAACCTTCTTTGAATCAAATGAAAATCAAATGCATTCTTAAAAGCTAATTAAATCAAATGAAAGTCAAACACATTCACACAAAAGCTTAATGAATCAAATAAAAGTTAAATGCATTCTTCAAAGCTAATTGATTCCAAAATGAAAGTCAAAACACGTTCAAACAAAGCTTTTTTTGAATCAAATGAAAGGTCAAATGCATTCTTCAAAGCTAATTGATCAAATGAAAGTCAAACACATTCAAACAAAACTTTTTGAATCAAATGAAAGTCAAATGCATTCTTCAAAGGTAATTGAATAAAATGAAAGTCAATTGCATTCTTCAAAAAAGCTAAATGAAACTAATGAAATGAGTCAAACAGCATTCATACAAAGCTTTTGAATAAAAATGAAATTCAAATGCATTCTTCAAAGCTAATTGAATCAAATGAAAGTCAAACACATTCAAACAAAGCTTTTTGAATCAAATGAAAGTCAAATGCATTCTTCAAAGCTAATTGATCCAAATGAAAGTCAAACACATTCAAACAAAACTTTTTGAATCAAATGAAAGTAAAATGCATTCTTCAAAGGTAATTGAATCAAATGAAAGTCAATTGCATTCTTCAAAGCTAATTGAAACTAATGAAAGTCAAAACGCATTTCATACAAAGCTTTTTGAATAAAATGAAATTCAAATGCATTCTTCAAAGCTAATTGAATCAAATGAAAGTCAAACACATTCAAACAAACCTTTTTGAATCAAATGAAAGTCAAATGCATTCTTAAAAGCTAATTGAATCGAATGAAAGTCAAACAAATTCAAAACAAAGCTTAATGAATCAAATGAAAGTCAAAATCATTCTTCAAAGCTATATGAATAGAATTAAAAGTCAAACACATTCAAACAAAGCTTTTTGAATCAAATGAAAGTCAATGCATTCTTCAAAGCTAATTGATCCAAATGAAAGTCAAACACATTCAAACAAAGCTTTTTAAATCAAATGAAAAACAAATGCATTCTTCAAAGCTAATTGAATATAATGAAAGTCAAACACATTCAAAACAATGCTTTTTGAATCAAATGAAATTAAAATGCATTCTTTAAAGCTAATTGAATAAAATGAAAGTCAAACACATTCAAACAAAGTTTTTTGAACCAAATGAAAGTCAAATGCATTCTTCAAAGCTAATTGAAACTAATGAAAGTCAAACACATTCAACAAACCTTTTTGAAATAAATGAAAGTCAAATGCATTCTTAAAAGCTAATTAGATCGAATGAAAATCAAACACATTCAAACAAAGCTTTTTTGAGTCAAATGAAAGTAAAATGCATTCTTCGAAGCTAATTTAATCAAATGAAAGTCAATCACATTCAAACAAAAACTTTTCTAATCAAATGAAAGTCAAATGCATTCTTCAAGCTAATTGAAACAAATGAAAGTCAAACACATTCAAACAAAGCTTTTTTGAATCAAATGAAAGTCAAATGCATTAAAAGGTAATTGATCCAAATGAAAGTCAAAACACATTCAAACAAAACCTTTTTGAAATAAAATGAAAGTCAAATGCATTCTTAAAAGCTAATTAGAATCGAATGAAAATCAAACACATTCAAACAAAGCTTTTTGAGTCAAATGAAAGTAAAATGCATTATTCAAACCTAATTTAATCAAATGAAGTCAATCACATTCAAACAAAACTTTTCTAATCAAATGAAAGTCAAATGCATTCTTCAAAAAGCTAATTAAAACAAATGAAAGTCAAACACATTCAAACAAAGCTTTTTGAATCAAATGAAAGTCAAATGCATTACTTCAAAGCTAATTGATCCAAATGAAAGTCAAACACATTCAAACAAAACTTTTTGAATCAAATGAAAGTCAAATGCATTCTTCAAAGGTAATTGAATCAAATGAAAGTCAATTGCATTCTTCAAAGCTAATTGAAACTAATGAAAGTCAAACGCATTCATACAAAGCTTTTTGAATAAAATGAAATTCAAATGCATTCTTCAAAGCTAATTGAATCAAATGAAAGTCAAACACATTCAAACAAACCTTTTTGAATCAAATGAAAGTCAAATGCATTCTTAAAAGCTAATTGAATCGAATGAAATCAAACACATTCAAAACAAAGCTTAATGAATCAAATGAAAGTCAAAATCATTCTTCAAAGCTATACGAATAGAATTAAAGTCAAACACATTCAAACAAAGCTTTTTGAATCAAATGAAAGTCAAATGCATACTTCAAAGGTAATTGAATCAAATGAAAGTCAAACACATTCAAAACAAAGCTTAATGAATCAAATGAAAGTCAAAATCATTCTTCAAAGCTATATGAATAGAATTAAAGTCAAACACATTCAAACAAAGCTTTTTGAATCAAATGAAAGTCAATGCATTCTTCAAAGCTAATTGATCCAAATGAAAGTCAAATACATTCAAACAAAGCTTTTTAAATCAAAAAGTCAAATGCATTCTTCAAAGCTAATTGAATATAATGAAAGTCAAACACATTCAAACAAAGCTTTTTGAATCAAATGAAATTAAAATGCATTCTTTAAAGCTAATTGAATAAAATGAAAGTCAAACACATTCAAACAAAGTTTTTTGAACCAAATGAAAGTCAAATGCATTCTTCAAAGCTAATTGAAACTAATGAAAGTCAAACACATTCAAACAAACCTTTTTGAAATAAATGAAAGTCAAATGCATTCTTAAAAGCTAATTAGATCGAATGAAAATCAAACACATTCAAACAAAGCTTTTTGAGTCAAATGAAAGTAAAATGCATTCTTCAAACCTAATTTAATCAAATGAAGTCAATCACATTCAAACAAAACTTTTCTAATCAAATGAAAGTCAAATGCATTCTTCAACGCTAATTAAAACAAATGAAAGTCAAACACATTCAAACAAAGCTTTTTGAATCAAATGAAAGTCAAATGCATACTTCAAAGGTAATTGATCCAAATGAAAGTCAAATACATTCAAACAATGCTTTTTAAATCAAATGAAAGTCAAATGCATTATTCAAAGCTAATTGAATATAATGAAAGTCAAACACATTCAAACAAGCTTTTTGAATCAAATGAAATTAAAATGCATTCTTTATAGCTAATTGAATAAAATGAAAGTCATACAAATTCAAACAAAGTTTTTTGAACCAAATGAAAGTCAAATGCATTCTTCAAAGCTAATTGAAAATAATGGAAGTCAAAAACATTCAAACAAACCTTCTTGAATCAAATGAAAGTCAAATGCATTCTTAAAAGCTAATTAAATCAAATGAAAGTCAAACACATTCAAAGCTTAATGAATCAAATAAAAGAAATGTCAAAGCTAATTGATCCAAATGAAAGTCAAAATTCAAACAAATGAATCAAATGAAAGTCAAATGCATTCTTCAAAGCTAATTGATCCAAATGAAAGTCAAACACATTCAAACAAAGCTTTTTGAATCAAATGAAAGTCAAATGCATTCTTCAAAGCTAATTGATCCAAATGAAAGTCAAACACATTCAAAACAAACTTTTTGAATCAAATGAAAGTCAAATGCATTCTTCAAAGTAATTGAATAAAATGAAAGTCAATTGCATTCTTCAAAGCTAATTGAAACTAATTCAAAGACAAAGCTTTTTGAATAAAATGAAATTCAAATGCATTCTTCAAAGCTAATTGAATCAAATGAAAGTCAAACATTCAAACAAAGCTTTTTGAATCAAATGAAAGTCAAATGCATTCTTCAAAGCTAATTGAATCAAATGAAAGTCAAACACATTCAAACAAAAAAATCAAATGAAAGTCAAATGCATTCTTCAAAAATTGAATCAAATGAAAGTCAATGCATTCTTCAAAGCTAATTGAAACTAATGAAAGTCAAAGAAGCTCAAATTCAAAGCTTTCAAACAAAGCCAAATGCATTCTTCAAAGCTAATTGAAAATGAAAGTCAAACATCAAACAAAAATCAAATGAAAGTCAAATGCATTCTTCAAAGCTAATTGATTGAAAGTCAAACACATTCAAACAAAGCTTTTGAATCAAATGAAAGTCAAATGCATTCTTCAAAGCTAATTGAAATGAAAGTCAAACACATTCAAACAAAACTTTTTGAATCAAATGAAAGTCAAATGCATTCTTCAAAATGAAAAATTGCATTCTTCAAAGCTAATTGAATGAAAGTCAAACACATTCAACAAAGCTTTTTGAATCAAATGAAAGTCAAATGCATTCTTCAAAGCTAATTGACAAATGAAAGTCAAACACATTCAAACAAAGCTTTTTGAATCAAATGAAAGTCAAATGCATTCTTCAAAGCTAATTGATCCAAATGAAAGTCAAACACATTCAAACAAAACTTTTTGAATCAATGAAAGTCAAATGCATTCTTCAAAGGTAATTGAATCAAATGAAAGTCAATTGCATTCTTCAAAGCTAATTGAAACTAATGAAAGTCAAACGCATTCATACAAAGCTTTTTGAATAAAATGAAATTCAAATGCATTCTTCAAAGCTAATTGAATCAAATGAAAGTCAAACACATTCAAACAAACCTTTTTGAATCAAATGAAAGTCAAATGCATTCTTAAAAGCTAATTGAATCGAATGAAAGTCAAACACATTCAAAACAAAGCTTAATGAATCAAATGAAAGTCAAAATCATTCTTCAAAGCTATATGAATAGAATTAAAGTCAAACACATTCAAACAAAGCTTTTTGAATCAAATGAAAGTCAATGCATTCTTCAAAGCTAATTGATCCAAATGAAAGTCAAAACACATTCAAACAAAGCTTTTTAAATCAAATGAAAGTCAAATGCATTCTTCAAAGCTAATTGAATATAATGAAAGTCAAACACATTCAAACAAAGCTTTTTGAATCAAATGAAATTAAAATGCATTCTTTAAAGCTAATTGAATAAAATGAAAGTCAAACACATTCAAACAAAGTTTTTTGAACCAAATGAAAGTCAAATGCATTCTTCAAAGCTAATTGAAACTAATGAAAGTCAAACACATTCAAACAAACCTTTTGAAATAAATGAAAGTCAAATGCATTCTTAAAAGCTAATTAGATCGAATGAAAATCAAACACATTCAAACAAAGCTTTTTGAGTCAAATGAAAGTAAAATGCATTCTTCGAAGCTAATTTAATCAAATGAAAGTCAATCACATTCAAACAAAACTTTTCTAATCAAATGAAAGTCAAATGCATTCTTCAAAGCTAATTGAAAACAAATGAAAGTCAAACACATTCAAACAAAGCTTTTTGAATCAAATGAAAGTCAAATGCATTAAAAGGTAATTGATCAAATGAAAGTCAAACACATTTCAAACAAACCTTTTTGAAATAAATGAAAGTCAAATGCATTCTTAAAAGCTAATTAGATCGAATGAAAATCAAACACATTCAAACAAAGCTTTTTGAGTCAAA
>NW_018743642.1:0-37600 GCF_001683475.1 Chenopodium quinoa | reverse complement strand
AATCAAATGAGAGTCAAATACATTAAAAAAAAGCTAATTAAATCAAATAAAAGTCTAATACATTCTACAAAGCTAATTGAATTAAATTAAATTCAAACACATACAAACAAAGCTAATTGAATCAAATGAAAGTCAAACAAATTCAAACAAAGATTTTGAATCAAATGAAAGTCAAATACATTGTACAAAGCTAATTGAATCAAATGAAAGTCAAACACATTCAAATAAAGCTATTTGAATCAAAAGAAAGTCAAATACATTCTACAAAGCTAATTGAATCAAATGAAAGTCAAACACATTCAAACAAAGCTATTTAAATCAAATGAGAGTCAAATAAATTCAAACAAAGCTAATTAAATCAAATAAAAGTAAAATACATTCTACAAAGCTAATTGAATCAAATGAAAGTCAAACACATTCAAACAAAGCCTTTTAAATCAAATGAAAGTCAAACACAAAAAAAAAAGCTTTTTTTTTTAAATGAAAGTCAACACATTCAAACAAAGCTATATAAATCAAATTAAAGTGAAATGCATTCTACAAAGCAAATTGAATTAAATGAAATTCAAAAAACATTCAAACGAATCTATTTGAATCAAATGACAGTCAAATACATTCTACGAAGCTAATTGAATCAATTGAAAGTCAAACACATTCAAACAAAGCTATTTGAATCAAATGAACGTCAAATACATTCTACAAAGCTAATTGAATCAAATGAAAGTCAAACACATTCAAACAAAGCTAATTGAATCAAATGAAAGTCAAAAACATTCAAATAAAGTTATTTTAATTAAATGAATGTCAAATACATTCTACAAAGCTAATTGAATCAAATGAAAGTCAAACACATTCAAACAAAGCTATTTGAAGAAAAATGAAAGTCAAATACATTCTACAATGCAAATTGAAACAAATGAAAGTCCAACACAGTCAAACAAAGTTATTTGATCAAATGAAGTCAAATACATTCTACAAAGCTAATTGAATTAAATGAAAGTCAAACATCATTCAAACAAGCTAATTAAATCAAATAAAAGTTAAATACATTCTACAAAGCTAATTGAATCATATAAAAGTCAAACACATTCAAACAAAGCTAAATTGAATCAAATGAGAGTCAAATACATTCTACAAAGCTAAATTGAATCAAATGAAAGTCAAATACGTTTTACAAAGCTAATTGTATCAAATGAAAGTCAAACGCAATCAAATAAAGCTATTTGAGTTCAAATGAAAATCAAACACATTCAAACAAAGTTGTTTAAATTAAATGAAAGTGAAATGTATTCTACAAAGCTAATTGAATCAAATGAAAGTTTAAACGCATTCAAACAAAGCTATTTGAATCAAATGAAAGTCAAACACATTCAAACAAAGCTGATTGAATCAAATGAAAGTCAAATACATTCAACAAAGCTAATTGAATCAAATGAAAGTCAAACACATTCAAACAAAGCTAAATTGAATCAAATGAAAGTCAAGCACATTCAAACAAAGCTATTTTAATCGAATGAAAGTCAATTACATTCTACAAAGCTAATTGAATCAAATGAAAGTCAAACACATTCAAACAATGCTATTTGAATCAAATGAAATTCAAACACATTCAAACAAAGCTATTTGAATCAAATGAGAGTCAAATACATTAAGACAAAGCTAATTAAATCAAATATAAGTCTAATACATTCTACAAAGCTAATTGAATTAAATTAAAGTCAAACACATTCAAACAAAAGCTAATTGAATCAAATGAAAGTTAAACACATTCAAACAAAGATTTCGAATCACATGAAAGTCAAATACATTCTACAAAGCTAATTGAATCAAAAGAAAGTCAAACACATTCAAAAAAAAAAGCTTTTTTAATTTAAATGAAAGTCAAACACATTCAAATAAAGCTATATAAATCAAATTAAAGTGAAATGCATTCTACAAAGCAAATTGAATTAAATGAAATTCAAACACATTAAAACAAAGCTATTTGAATCAAATGACAGTAAAATAAATTCTACAAAGCTAATTGAATCAATTTGAAAGTCAAACACATTCAAACAAAGCTATTTGAATCAAATGAAAGTCAAATACATTCTACAAAGCTAATTGAATCAAATGAAAGTCAAAGACATTTAAACAAAGCTAATTGAATCAAATGAAAGTCAAACACATTCAAACAAAGCTATTTTTAATTAAATGAATGTCAAATACATTCTACAAAGCTAATTGAATCAAATGAAAGTCAAACACATTCAAACAAAGCTATTTGATGAAAATGAAAGTCAAATACATTCTACAAAGCAAATTGAAACAAATGAAAGTCAAACACAGTCAAACAAAGTTATTTGACTCAAATGAAAGTTAAATACATTCTACAAAAGCTAATTGAATCAAATGAAAGTCAAACACATTCAAACAAAGCTATTTGAATCCAAATGTAAGTCAAATACGTTCTACAAAGCTAATAGTATCAAATGAAAGTCAACGCAATCAAATAAAGCTATTTGAGTGAAATGAAAGTCAAACACATTCCAACAAAGCTATTTTAATTAAATGAATGTCAAATACATTCTACAAAGCTAATTGAATCAAATGAAAGTCAAACACATTCAAACAAAGCTATTTGAAGAAAATGAAAGTCAAATACATTCTACAAAGAAAATTGAATCAAATGAGAGTCAAATACATTAAAACAATGCTAATTAAATCAAATAAAAGTCTAATACATTCTACAAAGCTAATTGAATTAAATTAAAGTCAAACACATTCAAACAAAGCTAATTGAATCAAATGAAAGTCAAACACATTCAAACAAAGATTTCGAATAGTCAAATACATTCTACAAAGCTAATTGAATCAAATGAAAGTCAAACACATGCAAACAAAGCTATTTTAATAAAATGAATGTCAAATACATTCTACAAAGCTAATTGAATCAAATGAAAGTCAAACACATTCAAATAAAGCTATTTGAATCAAATGAAAGTCAAATACATTCTACAAAGCTAATTGAATAAAATGAAAGTCAAACACATTCAAAACAAAGCTAATTAAATCAAATAAAAGTCAAATACATTCTACAAAGCTAATTGAATCATATAAAAGTCAAATATATTCAAACAAAGCTAATTGAATTAAATGGAAGTCAAATACATTCTACAAAGCTAATTGAATCAAAAGAAAGTCAAACAAATTCAAACAAAGCTATTTTAATAAAATGAATGTCAATTACATTCTACAAAGCTAATTGAATCAAATGAAAGTCAAACACATTCAAACAAAGCTAATTAAATCAAATAAAAGTCAAATACATTCTACAAAGCTAATTGAATCATATAAAAGTCAAATACATTCAAACAAAGCAAATTGAATCAAATAGAAGTCAAATACATTCTACAAAACTAATTGAATTAAATGAAAGTCAAACACATTCAAACAAAGCTATTTTAATTAAATGAATGTCAAATACATTCTACAAAGCTAATTGAATCAAATGAAAAGTCAAACACATTCAAACAAAGCTATTTGAAGAAAATGAAAGTCAAATACATTCTACAAAGCAAATTGAATCAAATGAGAGTCAAATACATTAAAACAAAGCTAATTAAATCAAATAAAAGTCTTATACATTCTACAAAGCTAATTGAATAAAATTAAAGTCAAAACACATTCAAACAAAGCTAATTGAATCAAATGAAAGTCAAACACATTCAAACAAAGATTTCGAATAGTCAAATACATTCTACAAAGCTAATTGAATCAAATGAAAGTCAAACACATGCAAACAAAGCTATTTTAATAAAATGAATGTCAAATACATTCTACAAAGCTAATTGAATCAAATGAAAGTGAAACACATTCAAATAAAGCTATTTGAATCAAATGAAAGTCAAATACATTCTACAAAGCTAATTGAATCAAATGAAAGTCAAACACATTGAAACAAAGCTAATTAAATCAAATAAAAGTCAAATACATTCTACAAAGCTAATTGAATCATATAAAAGTCAAATACATTCAAACAAAGCTAATTGAATCAAGTGGAAGTCAAATACATTCTACAAAGCTAATTGAATTAAATTAAAGTCAAACACATTCAAAATAAGCTAATTGAATTTAACGAAAGTCAAACGCATTCAAATAAAGCTTTCGAATCAAGTGAAAGTCAAATACATTCTACAAAGCTAATTGAAACAAATGAAAGTCAAACACATTCAAACAAAGCTATTTGAATCAAATGAAAGTCAAATTCATTCTACTAAGCTAATTGAATCAAATGAAAGTCAAACACATTCAAACAAAGCTATTTGAATCAAATGACAGTCAAATACATTCTACAAAGCTAATTGTATCAAATGAAAGTCAAACACATTCAAACAAAGCTATTTGAATCAAATGATAGTGAAATGCATTCTACAAAGCTAATTGAATCAAATGAAAGTGAAACACATTCAAACAAAGCTAATTGAATCAAATGAAAGTCAAACACATTCAAATAAAGCTATTTGAATCAAATGAAAGTCAAATACGTTCTACAAAGCTAATTGTATCAAATGAAAGTCAAACGCAATCAAATAAAGCTATTTGAGTCAAATGAAAGTCAAACACATTCAAACAAAGTTGTTTAAATTAAATGAAAGTGAAATGTATTCTTCAAAGCTAATTGAATCAAATGAAAGTGAAACGCATTCAAATAAAGCTATTTGAATCAAATGAAAGTCAAACACATTCAAACAAAGCTAATTGAATCAAATGAAAGTCAAACACATTCAAACAAAGATTTCGAATCAAATGAAAGTCAAATACATTCTACAAAGCTAATTGAATCAAATGAAAGTCAAACACATTCAAACAAAGCTATTTTAATAAAATGAATGTCAAATACATTCTACAAAGCTAATTGAATCAAATGAAAGTCAAAACACATTCAAACAAAGCTATTTGAATCAAATGTAAGTCAAATACGTTCTACAAAGCTAATTGTATCAATTGAAAGTCAAACGCAATCAAATAAAGCTATTTGAGTCAAATGAAAGTCAAACACATTCAAACAAAGTTGTTTAAATTAAATTAAAGTGAAATGTATGCTACAAAGCTAATTGAACCAAATGAAAGTTAAACGCATTCAAACAAAGCTATTTGAATCAAAATGAGAGTCAAATACATTCTACAAAGCTAATTGAATCAAATGAAAGTCAAACACATTCAAACAAAGCTAATTGAATCAAATGAGAGTCAAATACATTCAACAAAGCTAATTGAATCAAATGAAAGTCAAACACATTCAAACAAAGCTAATTGAATCAAATGAAAGTCAAGCACATTCAAACAAAGCTATTTTAATCAAATGAAAGTCAATTACATTCTACAAAGCTAATTGAATCAAATGAAAGTAAAACACATTCAAACAAAGCTATTTGAATCAAATGAAAGTCAAACACATTCAAACAAAGCTATTTGAATCAAATGAGAGTTAAATACATTAAAACAAAGCTAATTAAATCAAATAAAAGTCTAATACATTCTACAAAGCTAATTGAATTAAATTAAAGTCAAACACATTCTAACAAACCTAATTGAATCAAATGAAAGTCAAACACATTCAAACAAAGATTTTGATTCAAATGAAAGTCAAATACATTTTACAAAAATAATTGAATCAAATGAAAGTCAAACACCTTCAAATAAAGCTATTTGAATCAAATGAAAGTCAAATACATTCTACAAAGCTAATTGAATCAAATGAAAGTCAAACACATTCAAACGAAGCTATTTGAATCAAAGGAGAGTCAAATAAATTCAAACAAAGCTAATTAAATCAAATAATAGTAAAATACATTCTCCAAAGCTAATTGAATCAAATGAAAGTCAAACACATTCAAACAAAGCCTTTTAAAACAAATGAAAGTCAAACACATTCAAAAAAAGCTTTTTAATTTAAATGAAAGTCAAACACATTCAAACAAAGCTATATAAATCAAATGAAAGTGAAATGCATTCTACAAAGCAAATTGAATTAAATGAAATTCAAACACATTCAAAGAAAGCTATTTGAATCAAATGACAGTCAAACACATTCTACAAAGCTAATTGAATCAATTGAAAGTCAAACACATTCAAACAAAGCTATTTGAATCAAATGAAAGTCAAATACATTCTACAAAGCTAATTGAATCAAATGAAAGTCAAACACATTCAAACAAAGTCTTTTAAATCAAATGAAAGTCAAACACATTCAAAAAAAGCTTTTTAATTTAAATGAAAGTCAAACACATTCAAACAAAGCTATATAAATCAAATTAAAGTGAAATGCATTCTACAAAGCAAATTGAATTAAATGAAATTCAAACACATTCAAACAAAACTATTTTAATCAAATGACAGTCAAATACATTCTACAAAGCTAATTGAATCAATTGAATGTCAAACACATTCAAACAAAGCTATTTGAATCAAATGAAAGTCAAATACAATCTACAAAGCTAATTGAATCAAATGAAAGTCAAAGACATTCAAACAAAGCTAATTGAATCAAATGAAAGTCAAACACATTCAAACAAAGCTATTTTAATTAAATGAATGTCAAATACATTCTACAAAGCTAATTGAATCAAATGAAAGTCAAACACATTCAAACAAAGCTATTTGAAGAAAATAAAAGTCAAATACATTCTACAAAGCAAATTGAAACAAATGAAAGTCAAACACAGTCAAACAAAGTTATTTGACTCAAATGAAAGTCAAATACATTCTACAAAGCTAATAGAATCAAATGAAAGTCAAACACATTCAAACAAAGCTATTTGAATCAAATGTAAGTAAAATACGTTCTACAAAGCTAATTGTATCAAATGAAAGTCAAACGCAATCAAATAAAGCTATTTGAGTCAAATGAAATTCAAACACATTCAAACAAAGTTGTTTAAATTAAATTAAAGTGAAATGTATGCTACAAAGCTAATTGAATAAAATGAAAGTTAAACGCATTCAAACAAAGTTATTTGAATCAAATGAGAGTCAAATACATTCTACAAAGCTAATTGAATCAAATGAAAGTCAAACACATTCAAACAAAGCTAATTGAATCAAATGAGAGTCAAATACATTCAACAAAGCTAATTGAATCAAATGTAATTCAAACACATTCAAACAAAGCTAATTGAATCAAATGAAAGTCAAGCACATTCAAACAAAGCTATTTTAATCAAATGAAAGTCACTTACATTCTACAAAGCTAATTGAATCAAATGAAAGTAAAACACATTCAAACAAAGCTATTTGAATCAAATAAAAGTCAAACACATTCAAACAAAGCTATTTGAATCAAATGAGAGTCAAATACATTAAAACAAAGCTAATTAAATCAAATAAAAGTCTAATACATTCTACAAAGCTAATTGAATTAAATTAAAGTCAAACACATTCAAACAAACCTAATTGAATCAAATGAAAGTCAAACACATTCAAACAAAGATTTTGAATCAAATGAAAGTCAAATACATTTTACAAAGCTAATTGAATCAAATGAAAGTCAAACACATTCAAATAAAGCTATTTGAATCAAATGAAAGTCAAATACATTCTACAAAGCTAATTGAATCAAATGAAAGTCAAACACATTCAAACAAAGCTATTTGAATCAAAGGAGAGTCAAATAAATTCAAACAAAGCTAATTAAATCAAATAATAGTAAAATACATTCTACAAAGCTAATTGAATCAAATGAAAGTCAAACACATTCAAACAAAGCCTTTTAAAACAAATGAAAGTCAAACACATTCAAAAAAAGCTTTCGAATCAAATGAAAGTCAAATACATTATACAAAGCTAATTGAATCAAATGAAAGTCAAACACATTCAAATAAAGCTATTTGAATCAAATGAAAGTCAAATACATTCTACAAAGCTAATTGAATCAAATGAAAGTCAAACACATTCAAACAAAGCTATTTGAATCAAAAGAGAGTCAAATAAATTCAAACAAAGCTAATTAAATAAAATAAAAGTAAAATAAATTCTACAAAGCCAATTGAATCAAATGAAAGTCAAACACATTCAAAAAAAGTCTTTTAAATCAAATGAAAGTCAAACACATTCAAAAAAAGCTTTTTAATTTAAATGAAAGTCAAACACATTCAAACAAAGCTAGATAAATCAAATGAAAGTTAAATGCATTCTACAAAGCAAATTGAATTAAATGAAATTCAAACACATTCAAACAAAGCTATTTGAATCAAATGACAGTCAAACACATTCTACAAAGCTAATTGAATCAATTGAAAGTTAAACACATTCAAACAAAGCTTTTTGAATCAAATGAAAGTCAAATACATTCTACAAAGCTAATTGAATCAAATGAAAGTCAAACACATTCAAACAAAGTCTTTTAAATCAAATGAAAGTCAAACACATTCAAAAAAAGCTTTTTAATTTAAATGAAAGTCAAACACATTCAAACAAAGCTATATAAATCAAATTAAAGTGAAATGCATTCTACAAAGCAAATTGAATTAAATGAAATTCAAACACATTCAAACAAAACTATTTGAATCAAATGACAGTCAAATACATTCTACAAAGCTAATTGAATCAATTGAAAGTCAAACACATTCAAACAAAGCTATTTGAATAAAATGAAAGTCAAATACAATCTACAAAGCTAATTGAATCAAATGAAAGTCAAACACATTCAAACAAAGCTAATTGAATCAAATGAAAGTCAAACACATTCAAACAAAGCTATTTGAAGAAAATGAAAGTCAAATACATTCTACAAAGCAAATTGAAACAAATGAAAGTCAAACACAGTCAAACAAAGTTATTTGACTCAAATGAAAGTCAAATACATTCTACAAAGCTAATAGAATCAAATGAAAGTTAAACACATTGAAACAAAGCTATTTGAATCAAATGTAAGTCAAATACGTTCTACAAAGCTAATTGTATCAAATGAAAGTCAAACGCAATCAAATAAAGCTATTTGAGTCAAATGAAATTCAAACACATTCAAACAAAATTGTTTAAATTAAATTAAAGTGAAATGTATGCTACAAAGCTAATTGAATAAAATGAAAGTTAAACGCATTCAAACAAAGTTATTTGAATCAAATGAGAGTCAAATACATTCTACAAAGCTAATTGAATCAAATGAAAGTCAAACACATTCAAACAAAGCTAATTGAATCAAATGAAAGTCAAGCACATTCAAACAAAGCTATTTTAATCTAATGAAAGTCAATTACATTCTACAAAGCTAATTGAATCAAATGAAAGTAAAACACATTCAGACAAAGCTATTTGAATCAAATGAAAGTCAAACACATTCAAACAAAGCTATTTGAATCAAATGAGAGTCAAATACATTAAAACAAAGCTAATTAAATCAAATAAAAGTCTAATACATTCTACAAAGTTAATTGAATTAAATTAAAGTCAAACACATTCAAACAAACCTAATTGAATCAAATGAAAGTCAAACACATTCAAACAAAGATTTTGAATCAAATGAAAGTCAAATACATTTTACAAAGCTAATTGAATCAAATGAAAGTCAAACACATTCAAATAAATCTATTTGACTCAAATGAAAGTCAAATACATTCTACAAAGCTAATTGAATCAAATGAAATTCAAACACATTCAAACAAAGCTATTTGAATCAAAGGAGAGTCAAAGAAATTCAAACAAACCTAATTAAATCAAATAAAAGTAAAATACATTCTACAAAGCTAATTGAATCAAATGAAAGTCAAACACATTCAAACAAAGCCTTTTAAAACAAATGAAAGTCAAACACATTCAAAAAAAGCTTTTTAATTTAAATGAAAGTCAAACACATTCAAACAAAGCTATATAAATCAAATGAAAGTGAAATGCATTCTACAAAGCAAATTGAATTAAATGAAATTCAAACACATTCAAACAAAGATATTTGACTGTCAAACACATTCTACAAAGCTAATTGAATCAATTGAAAGTCAAACACATTCAAACAAAGCTATTTGAATTAAATGAAAGTCAAATACATTCTACAAAGCTAATTGAATCAAATGAAAGTCAAACACATTCAAACAAAGTCTTTTAAATCAAATGAAAGTCAAACACATTCAAAAAAAGCTTTTTAATTTATATGAAAGTCAAACACATTCAAACAAAGCTATATAAATCAAATGAAAGTGAAATGCATTCTACAAAGCAAATTGAATTAAATGAAATTCAAACACATTCAAACAAAGCTATTTGAATCAAATGACAGTCAAACACATTCTACAAAGCTAATTGAATCAATTGAAAGTCAAACACATTCAAACAAAGCTTTTTGAATCAAATGAAAGTCAAATACATTCTACAAAGCTAATTGAATCAAATGAAAGTCAAACACATTCAAACAAAGCTAATTGAATCAAATGAAAGTCAAACACATTCAAACAAAGCTATTTTAATTAAATGAATGTTAAATACATTCTACAAAGCTAATTGAATCAAATGAAAGTCAAACACATTCAAACAAAGCTATTTGAAGAAAATGAAAGTCAAATACATTCTACAAAGCAAATTGAAACAAATGAAAGTCAAACACAGTCAAACAAAGTTATTTGACTCAAATGAAAGTCAAATACATTCTACAAAGCTAATTGAATCAAATGAAAGTCAAACACAATCAAACAAAGCTATTTGAATCAAATGTAAGTCAAATACGTTCTACAAAGCTAATTGTATCAAATGAAAGTCAAACGCAATCAAATAAAGCTATTTGAGTCAAATGAAAGTCAAACACATTCAAACAAAGTTGTTTAAATTAAATTAAAGTGAAATGTATGCTACAAAGCTAATTGAATCAAAATGAAAGTTAAACGCATTCAAACAAAGCTATTTGAATCAAATGAGAGTCAAATACATTCTTCAAAGCTAATTGAATCAAATGAAAGTCAAACACATTCAAACAAAGCTAATTGAATCAAACGAGGGTCAAATACATTCAACAAAGCTAATTGAATCAAATGAAAGTCAAACACATTCAAACAAAGCTAATTGAATCAAATGAAAGTCAAGCACATTCAAACAAAGCTATTTTAATCAAATGAAAGTCAATTACATTCTACAAAGCTAATTGAATCAAATGAATGTAAAACACATTCAAACAAAGCTATTTGAATCAAATGAAAGTCAAACACATTCAAACAAAGCTATTTGAATCAAATGAGAGTCAAATACATTAAAACAAAGCTAATTAAATCAAATAAAAGTCTAATACATTCTACAAAGTTAATTGAATTAAATTAAAGTCAAACACATTCAAACAAACCTAATTGAATCAAATGAAAGTCAAACACATTCAAACAAAGATTTTGAATCAAATGAAAGTCAAATACATTTTACAAAGCTAATTGAATCAAATGAAAGTCAAACACATTCAAATAAAGCTATTTGAATCAAATGAAAGTCAAATACATTCTACAAAGCTAATTGAATCAAATGAAAGTCAAACACATTCAAACAAAGCTATTTGAATCAAAGGAGAGTCAAATAAATTCAAACAAACCTAATTAAATCAAATAAAAGTAAAATACATTCTACAAAGCTAATTGAATCAAATGAAAGTCAAACACATTCAAACAAAGCCTTTTAAAACAAATGAAAGTCAAACACATTCAAAAAAAGCTTTTTAATTTATATGAAAGTCAAACACATTCAAACAAAGCTATATAAATCAAATGAAAGTGAAATGCATTCTACAAAGCAAATTGAATTAAATGAAATTCAAACACATTCAAACAAAGCTATTTGAATCAAATGACAGTCAAACACATTCTACAAAGCTAATTGAATCAATTGAAAGTCAAACACATTCAAACAAAGCTATTTGAATCAAATGAAAGTCAAATACATTCTACAAAGCTAATTGAATCAAATGAAAGTCAAACACATTCAAACAAAGTCTTTTAAATCAAATGAAAGTCAAACACATTCAAAAAAAGCTTTTTAATTTATATGAAAGTCAAACACATTCAAACAAAGCTATATAAATCAAATGAAAGTGAAATGCATTCTACAAAGCAAATTGAATTAAATGAAATTCAAACACATTCAAACAAAGCTATTTGAATCAAATGACAGTCAAACACATTCTACAAAGCTAATTGAATCAATTGAAAGTCAAACACATTCAAACAAAGCTTTTTGAATCAAATGAAAGTCAAATACATTCTACAAAGCTAATTGAATCAAATGAAAGTCAAACACATTCAAACAAAGTCTTTTAAATCAAATGAAAGTCAAACACATTCAAAAAAAGCTTTTTAATTTAAATGAAAGTCAAACACATTCAAACAAAGCTATATAAATCAAATGAAAGTGAAATGCATTCCACAAAGCAAATTGAATTAAATGAAATTCAAACACATTCAAACAAAGCTATTTGAATCAAATGACAGTCAAACACATTCTACAAAGCTAATTGAATCAATTGAAAGTCAAACACATTCAAACAAAGCTATTTGAATCAAATAAAAGTCAAATACATTCTACAAAGCTAATTGAATCAAATAAAAGTCAAACACATTCAAACAAAGTGTTTTAAATCAAATGAAAGTCAAACACATTCAAAAAAAGCTTTTTAATTTATATGAAAGTCAAACACATTCAAACAAAGCTATATAAATCAAATGAAAGTGAAATGCATTCTACAAAGGAAATTGAATTAAATGAAATTCAAACACATTCAAACAAAGCTATTTGAATCAAATGACAGTCAAACACATTCTACAAAGCTAATTGAATCAATTGAAAGTCAAACACATTCAAACAAAGCTTTTTGAATCAAATGAAAGTCAAATACATTCTACAAAGCTAATTGAATCAAATGAAAGTCAAACACATTCAAACAAAGTCTTTTAAATCAAATGAAAGTCAAACACATTCAAAAAAAGCTTTTTAATTTAAATGAAAGTCAAACAAATTCAAACAAAGCTATATAAATCAAATTAAAGTGAAATGCATTCTACAAAGCAAATTGAATTAAATGAAATTCAAACACATTCAAACAAAACTATTTGAATCAAATGACAGTCAAATACATTCTACAAAGCTAATTGAATCAATTGAAAGTCAAACACATTCAAACAAAGCTATTTGAATCAAATGAAAGTCAAATACAATCTACAAAGCTAATTGAATCAAATGAAAGTCAAACACATTCAAACATAGCTAATTGAATCAAATGAAAGTCAAACACATTCAAACAAAGCTATTTTAATTAAATTAATGTCAAATACATTTTACAAAGCAAATTGAAACAAATAAAAGTCAAACACAGTCAAACAAAGTTATTTGACTCAAATGAAAGTCAAATACATTCTACAAAGCTAATTGAATCAAATGAAAGTCAAACACATTCAAACAAAGCTATTTGAATCAAATGTAAGTCAAATACGTTCTACAAAGCTAATTGTATAAAATGAAAGTCAAACGCAATCAAATAAAGCTATTTGAGTCAAATGAAAGTCAAACACATTCAAACAAAGTTGTTTAAATTAAATTAAAGTGAAATGTATGCTACAAAGCTAATAGAATCAAATGAAAGTTAAACGCATTCAAACAAAGCTATTTGAATCAAATGAGAGTCAAATACATTCTACAAAGCTAATTGAATCAAATGAAAGTCAAACACATTCAAACAAAGCTAATTGAATCAAATGAGAGTCAAATACATTCATTAAAGCTAATTGAATCAAAGGAGAGTCAAATAAATTCAAACAAACCTAATTAAATCAAATAAAAGTAAAATACATTCTACAAAGCTAATTGAATCAAATGAAAGTCAAACACATTCAAACAAAGCCTTTTAAAACAAATGAAAGTCAAACACATTCAAAAAAAGCTTTTTAATTTAAATGAAAGTCAAACACATTCAAACAAAGCTATATAAATCAAATGAAAGTGAAATGCATTCTACAAAGCAAATTGAATTAAATGAAATTCAAACACATTCAAACAAAGCTATTTGAATCAAATGACAGTCAAACACATTCTACAAAGCTAATTGAATCAATTGAAAGTCAAACACATTCAAACAAAGCTATTTGAATCAAATGAAAGTCAAATACATTCTACAAAGCTAATTGAATCAAATGAAAGTCAAACACATTCAAACAGAGTCTTTTAAATCAAATGAAAGTCAAACACATTCAAAAAAAGCTTTTTAATTTATATGAAAGTCAAACACATTCAAACAAAGCTATATAAATCAAATGAAAGTGAAATGCATTCTACAAAGCAAATTGAATTAAATGAAATTCAAACACATTCAAACAAAGCTATTTGAATCAAATGACAGTCAAACACATTCTACAAAGCTAATTGAATCAATTGAAAGTCAAACACATTCAAACAAAGCTTTTTGAATCAAATGAAAGTCAAATACATTCTACAAAGCTAATTGAATCAAATGAAAGTCAAACACATTCAAACAAAGTCTTTTAAATCAAATGAAAGTCAAACACATTCAAAAAAAGCTTTTTAATTTAAATGAAAGTCAAACACATTCAAACAAAGCTATATAAATCAAATGAAAGTGAAATGCATTCCACAAAGCAAATTGAATTAAATGAAATTCAAACACATTCAAACAAAGCTATTTGAATCAAATGACTGTCAAACACATTCTACAAAGCTAATTGAATCAATTGAAAGTCAAACACATTCAAACAAAGCTATTTGAATCAAATGAAAGTCAAATACATTCTACAAAGCTAATTGAATCAAATAAAAGTCAAACACATTCAAACAAAGTCTTTTAAATCAAATGAAAGTCAAACACATTCAAAAAAAGCTTTTTAATTTAAATGAAAGTCAAACACATTCAAACAAAGCTATATAAATCAAATGAAAGTGAAATGCATTCTACAAAGGAAATTGAATTAAATGAAATTCAAACACATTCAAACAAAGCTATTTGAATCAAATGACAGTCAAACACATTCTACAAAGCTAATTGAATCAATTGAAAGTCAAACACATTCAAACAAAGCTTTTTGAATCAAATGAAAGTCAAATACATTCTACAAAGCTAATTGAATCAAATGAAAGTCAAACACATTCAAACAAAGTCTTTTAAATCAAATGAAAGTCAAACACATTCAAAAAAAGCTTTTTAATTTAAATGAAAGTCAAACAAATTCAAACAACGCTATATAAATCAAATTAAAGTGAAATGCATTCTACAAAGCAAATTGAATTAAATGAAATTCAAACACATTCAAACAAAACTATTTGAATCAAATGACAGTCAAATACATTCTACAAAGCTAATTGAATCAATTGAAAGTCAAACACATTCAAACAAAGCTATTTGAATCAAATGAAAGTCAAATACAATCTACAAAGCTAATTGAATCAAATGAAAGTCAAACACATTCAAACATAGCTAATTGAATCAAATGAAAGTCAAACACATTCAAACAAAGCTATTTTAATTAAATGAATGTCAAATACATTTTACAAAGCAAATTGAAACAAATAAAAGTCAAACACAGTCAAACAAAGTTATTTGACTCAAATGAAAGTCAAATACATTCTACAAAGCTAATTGAATCAAATGAAAGTCAAACACATTCAAACAAAGCTATTTGAATCAAATGTAAGTCAAATACGTTCTACAAAGCTAATTGTATAAAATGAAAGTCAAACGCAATCAAATAAAGCTATTTGAGTCAAATAAAAGTCAAACACATTCAAACAAAGTTGTTTAAATTAAATTAAAGTGAAATGTATGCTACAAAGCTAATTGAATCAAATGAAAGTTAAACGCATTCAAACAAAGCTATTTGAATCAAATGAGAGTCAAATACATTCTACAAAGCTAATTGAATCAAATGAAAGTCAAACACATTCAAACAAAGCTAATTGAATCAAATGAGAGTCAAATACATTCAACAAAGCTAATTGAATCAAATGAAAGTCAAACACATTCAAACAAAGCTAATTGAATCAAATGAAAGTCAAGCACATTCAAACAAAGCTATTTTAATCTAATGAAAGTCAATTACATTCTACAAAGCTAATTGAATCAAATGAAAGTAAAACACATTCAAACAAAGCTATTTGAATCAAATGAAAGTCAAACACATTCAAACAAAGCTATTTGAATCAAATGAGAGTGAAATACATTAAAACAAAGCTAATTAAATCAAATAAAAGTCTAATACATTCTACAAAGTTAATTGAATTAAATTAAAGTCAAACACATTCAAACAAACCTAATTGAATCAAATGAAAGTCAAACACATTCAAACAAAGATTTTGAATCAAATGAAAGTCAAATATATTTTACAAAGCTAATTGAATCAAATGAAAGTCAAACACATTCAAATAAAGCTATTTGAATCAAATGAAAGTCAAATACATTCTACAAAGCTAATTGAATCAAATGAAATTCAAACACATTCAAACAAAGCTATTTGAATCAAAGGAGAGTCAAATAAATTCAAACAAACCTAATTAAATCAAATAAAAGTAAAATACATTCTACAAAGCTAATTGAATCAAATGAAAGTCAAACACATTCAAACAAAGCCTTTTAAAACAAATGAAAGTCAAACACATTCAAAAAAAGCTTTTTAATTTAAATGAAAGTCAAACACATTCAAACAAAGCTATATAAATCAAATGAAAGTGAAATGCATTCTACAAAGCAAATTGAATTAAATGAAATTCAAACACATTCAAACAAAGCTATTTGAATCAAATGACAGTCAAACACATTCTACAAAGCTAATTGAATCAATTGAAAGTCAAACACATTCAAACAAAGCTATTTGAATCAAATGAAAGTCAAATACATTCTACAAAGCTAATTGAATCAAATGAAAGTCAAACACATTCAAACAAAGTCTTTTAAATCAAATGAAAGTCAAACACATTCAAAAAAAGCTTTTTAATTTAAATGAAAGTCAAACACATTCAAACAAAGCTATATAAATCAAATGAAAGTGAAATGCATTCTACAAAGCAAATTGAATTAAATTAAATTCAAACACATTCAAACAAAACTATTTGAATCAAATGACAGTCAAATACATTCTACAAAGCTAATTGAATCAATTGAAAGTCAAACACATTCAAACAAAGCTATTTGAATCAAATGAAAGTGAAATACAATCTACAAAGCTAATTAAATCAAATGAAAATCAAACACATTCAAACAAAGCTAATTGAATCAAATGAAAGTCAAACACATTCAAACAAAGCTATTTTAATTAAATGAATGTTAAATACATTCTACAAAGCTAATTGAATCAAATGAAAGTCAAACACATTCAAACAAAGCTATTTGAAGAAAATGAAAGTCAAATACATTCTACAAAGCAAATTGAAACAAATGAAAGTCAAACACAGTCAAACAAAGTTATTTGACTCAAATGAAAGTCAAATACATTCTACAAAGCTAATTGAATCAAATGAAAGTCAAACACAATCAAACAAAGCTATTTGAATCGAATGTAAGTCAAATACGTTCTACAAAGCTAATTGTATCAAATGAAAGTCAAACGCAATCAAAAAAAGCTATTTGAGTCAAATGAAAGTCAAACACATTCAAACAAAGTTGTTTAAATTAAATTAAAGTGAAATGTATGCTACAAAGCTAATTGAATCAAATGAAAGTTAAACGCATTCAAACAAAGCTATTTGAATCAAATGAGAGTCAAATACATTCTACAAAGCTAATTGAATCAAATGAAAGTCAAACACATTCAAACAAAGCTAATTGAATCAAATGAGAGTCAAATACATTCAACAAAGCTAATTGAATCAAATGACAGTCAAACACATTCAAACAAAGCTAATTGAATCAAATGAAAGTCAAGCACATTCAAACAAAGCTATTTTAATCAAATGAAAGTCAATTACATTCTACAAAGCTAATTGAATCAAATGAAAGTAAAACACATTCAAACAAAGCTATTTGAATCAAATGAAAGTCAAACACATTCAAACAAAGCTATTTGAATCAAATGAGAGTCAAATACATTAAAACAAAGCTAATTAAATCAAATAAAAGTCTAATACATTCTACAAAGCTAATTGAATTAAATTAAAGTCAAACACATTCAAACAAACCTAATTGAATCAAATGAAAGTCAAACACATTCAAACAAAGATTTTGAATCAAATGAAAGTCAAATACATTTTACAAAGCTGATTGAATCAAATGAAAGTCAAACACATTCAAATAAAGCTATTTGAATCAAATGAAAGTCAAATACATTCTACAAAGCTAATTGAATCAAATGAAAGTCAAACACATTCAAACAAAGCTATTTGAATCAAAGGAGAGTCAAATAAATTCAAACAAACCTAATTAAATCAAATAAAAGTAAAATACATTCTAAAAAGCTAATTGAATCAGATGAAAGTCAAACACATTCAAAACAAAGCCTTTTAAAACAAATGAAAGTCAAACACATTCAAAAAAAAGCTTTTTAATTTAAATGAAAGTCAAACACATTCAAACAAAGCTATATAATTCAAATGAAAGTGAAATGCATTCTACAAAGCAAATTGAATTAAATGAAATTCAAACACATTCAAACAAAGCTATTTGAATCAAATGACAGTCAAACACATTCTACAAAGCTAATTGAATCAATTGAAAGTCAAACACATTCAAACAAAGCTATTTGAATCAAATGAAAGTCAAATACATTCTACAAAGCTAATTGAATCAAATGAAAGTCAAACACATTCAAACAAAGTCTTTTAAATCAAATGAAAGTCAAACACATTCAAAAAAAGCTTTTTAATTTATATGAAAGTCAAACACATTCAAACAAAGCTATATAAATCAAATGAAAGTGAAATGCATTCTACAAAGCAAATTGAATTAAATGAAATTCAAACACATTCAAACAAAGCTATTTGAATCAAATGACAGTCAAACACATTCTACAAAGCTAATTGAATCAATTGAAAGTCAAACACATTCAAACAAAGCTTTTTGAATCAAATGAAAGTCAAATACATTCTACAAAGCTAATTGAATCAAATGAAAGTCAAACACATTCAAACAAAGTCTTTTAAATCAAATGAAAGTCAAACACATTCAAAAAAAGCTTTTTAATTTAAATGAAAGTCAAACACATTCAAACAAAGCTATATAAATCAAATTAAAGTGAAATGCATTCTACAAAGCAAATTGAATTAAATGAAATTCAAACACATTCAAACAAAACTATTTGAATCAAATGACAGTCAAATACATTCTACAAAGCTAATTGAATCAATTGAAAGTCAAACACATTCAAACAAAGCTATTTGAATCAAATGAAAGTCAAATACAATCTACAAAGCTAATTGAATTAAATGAAAGTCAAACATATTCAAACAAAGCTAATTGAATCAAATGAAAGTCAAACACATTCAAACAAAGCTATTTTAATTAAATGAATGTCAAATACATTCTACAAAGCAAATTGAAACAAATGAAAGTCAAACACAGTCAAATAAAGTTATTTGACTCAAATGAAAGTCAAATACATTCTACAAAGCTAATTGAATCAAATGAAAGTCAAACACATTCAAACAAAGCTATTTGAATCAAATGTAAGTCAAATACGTTCTACAAAGCTAATTGTATCAAATGAAAGTCAAACGCAATCAAATAAAGCTATTTGAGTCAAATGAAAGTCAAACACATTCAAACAAAGTTGTTTAAATTAAATTAAAGTGAAATGTATGCTACAAAGCTAATTGAATCAAATGAAAGTTAAACGCATTCAAACAAAGCTATTTGAATCAAATGAGAGTCAAATACATTCTACAAAGCTAATTGAATCAAATGAAAGTCAAACACATTCAAACAAAGCTAATTGAATCAAATGAGAGTCAAATACATTCAACAAAGCTAATTGAATCAAATGAAAGTCAAACACATTCAAACAAAGCTAATTGAATCAAATGAAAGTCAAGCACATTCAAACAAAGCTATTTTAATCTAATGAAAGTCAATTACATTCTACAAAGCTAATTGAATCAAATGAAAGTAAAACACATTCAAACAAAGCTATTTGAATCAAATGAAAGTCAAACACATTCAAACAAAGCTATTTGAATGAAATGAGAGTCAAATACATTAAAACAAAGCTAATTAAATCAAATAAAAGTCTAATACATTCTACAAAGTTAATTGAATTAAATTAAAGTCAAACACATTCAAACAAACCTAATTGAATCAAATGAAAGTCAAACACATTCAAACAAAGATTTTGAATCAAATGAAAGTCAAATACATTTTACAAAGCTAATTGAATCAAATGAAAGTCAAACACATTCATATAAATCTATTTGACTCAAATGAAAGTCAAATACATTCTACAAAGCTAATTGAATCAAATGAAATTCAAACACATTCAAACAAAGCTATTTGAATCAAAGGAGAGTCAAATAAATTCAAACAAACCTAATTAAATCAAATAAAAGTAAAATACATTCTACAAAGCTAATTGAATCAAATGAAAGTCAAACACATTCAAACAAAGCCTTTTAAAACAAATGAAAGTCAAACACATTCAAAAAAAGCTTTTTAATTTAAATGAAAGTCAAACACATTCAAACAAAGCTATATAAATCAAATGAAAGTGAAATGCATTCTACAAAGCAAATTGAATTAAATGAAATTCAAACACATTCAAACAAAGCTATTTGAATCAAATGACAGTCAAACACATTCTACAAAGCTAATTGAATCAATTGAAAGTCAAACACATTCAAACAAAGCTATTTGAATCAAATGAAAGTCAAATACATTCTACAAAGCTAATTGAATCAAATGAAAGTCAAAGACATTTAAACAAAGCTAATTGAATCAAATGAAAGTCAAACACATTCAAACAAAGCTAATTGAATCAAATGAAAGTCAAACACATTCAAATAAAGCTATTTTAATTAAATGAATATCAAATACATTCTACAAAGCAAATTGAAACAAATGAAAGTCAAACACAGTCAAACAAAGTTATTTGACTCAAATGAAAGTCAAATACATTCTACAAAGCTAATTGAATCAAATGAAAGTCAAACACATTCAAACAAAGCTATTTGAATCAAATGTAAGTCAAATACGTTCTACAAAGCTAATTGTATCAAATGAAAGTCAAACGCAATCAAATAAAGCTATTTGATTCAAATGAAAGTCAAACACATTCAAAACAAAGTTGTTTAAATTAAATTAAAGTGAAATGTATGCTACAAAGCTAATTGAATCAAATGAAAGTTAAACGCATTCAAACAAAGCTATTTGAATCAAATGAGAGTCAAATACATTCTACAAAGCTAATTGAATCAAATGAAAGTCAAACACATTCAAACAAAGCTAATTGAATCAAATGAGAGTCAAATACATTCAACAAAGCTAATTGAATCAAATGAAAGTCAAACACATTCAAACAAAGCTAATTGAATCAAATGAAAGTCAAGCACATTCAAACAAAGCTATTTTAATCTAATGAAAGTCAATTACATTCTACAAAGCTAATTGAATCAAATGAAAGTAAAACACATTCAAACAAAGCTATTTGAATCAAATGAAAGTCAAACACATTCAAACAAAGCTATTTGAATCAAATGAGAGTCAAATACATTAAAACAAAGCTAATTAAATCAAATAAAAGTCTAATACATTCTACAAAGTTAATTGAATTAAATTAAAGTCAAACACATTCAAACAAACCTAATTGAATCAAATGAAAGTCAAACACATTCAAACAAAGATATTTGAATCAAATGAAAGTCAAACACATTCAAATAAAGCTATTTTAATCAAATGAAAGTCAAATACATTCTACAAAGCTAATTGAATCAAATGAAAGTCAAACACATTCAAACAAAAGCTATTTGAAGAAAATGAAAAGTCAAATACATTCTACAAAGCAAATTGAATCAAATGAAAGTCAAACACATCAAACAAAGTTATTTGACTCAAATGAAAGTCAAATACATTCTACAAAGCTAATTAAATCAAATGAAAGTCAAACACATTCAAACAAAGCTATTTGAATCAAATGGAAAGTCAAACATATTCAAACAAAGCATTATTGAAATCAAATGAAAAGTGAAAATACATTCTACAAAGCTAAATTGAATCAAATGAAAGTCAAACACATTCAAATAAAGCTATTTGAATCAAATGAAAGTCAAAGACATTCTACAAAGCTAATTGAATCAAATGAAAGTCAAACACATTCAAACAAAGCTATTTGAATCAAATGAGAGATCAAATACAATTCAAAACAAAGCAATATTAAATCAAATAAAAGTAAAATACATTCTACAAAGCTAATTGAATTAAATGAAAGTCAAACACATTCAAACAAAGCCTTTTAAATCAAATGAAAGTCAAACACATTCAAAAAAAGCTTTTTAATTTAAATGAAAGTCAAACACATTCAAACAAAGCTATATAAATCAAATGAAAGTGAAATGCATTCTACAAAGCAAATTGAATTAAATGAAATTCAAACACATTCAAACAAAGCTATTTGAATCAAATGACAGTCAAATCACATTCTACAAAGCTAATTGAATCAATTGAAAGTCAAACACATTCAAACAAAGCTATTTGAATCAAATGAAAGTCAAATACATTCTACAAAGCTAATTGAATCAAATGAAAGTCAAACACATTCAAACAAAGCTAATTTGAATCAAATGAAAGTCAAACACATTCACAACAAAGCTAATTGAATCAAATGAAAGTCAAACACATTCAAACAAAGCTATTTTAATTTAAATGAATAGTCAAATACATTCTACAAAGCTAATTGAATCAAATGAAAGTCAAACACATTCAAACAAAGCTTTTTGAATCAAATGAAAGTCAAATACATTCTACAATGAAAATTGAAACAAATGAAAGTCAAACACATGTCAAACAAAGTTATTTGACTCAAATGAAAGTCAAATACATTCTACAAAGCTAATTGAATCAAATGAAAGTCAAGCACATTCAAACAAAGCTGTTTTAATCAAATGAAAGTCAAACACATTAAACAAAGCTATTTTAATTAAATGAATGTCAAATACATTCTACAAAGCAAATTGAATCAAATGAAAGTGAAACACATTCAAACAAAGCTATTTGAATTAAATGAGAGTCAAAAACTTTCAAACAAAGCTAATTAAATCAAATAAAAGTCAAATACATTCTACAAAGCTAATTAAATCAAATGAAAGTCAAACACATTCAAACAAAGCTAATTGAATCAAATGAAAGTCAAACACATTCAAACAATGCTAATTGAATCAAATGAAAGTCAAATACATTCAAACAAAGCTAATAGAATCAAATGAAAGTCAAACACATTTCAAACAAAGCAAATTGAATCCAAATGAAAGTCAAACACATTCAAACAAAGCTATTTTAATCAATGTCAAATACGTTCAACAAAGCTAATTGTATCAAATGAAAGTCAAACACATTAAAATAAAGCTATTTGAATCAAATGAAAGTCAAACGCATTGAAACAAAGTTATTTAAATCAAAAGAAAGTGAAATGTATTCTACAAAGCTAATTGAATCAAATCAAAGTTAAACGCATTCAAACAAAGCTATTTGAATCAAATGAGAGTCAAATACATTCTACAAAGCTAAATGAATCAAATGAAAGTCAAACTCATTCAAACATAGCTAATTGAATCAAATGAAAGTCAAAATACATTCTACAAAGCTAATTGAATCAAATGAAAGTCAAACACATTCAAATAAAGTTATTTGAATCAAATGAAAGTCAAACACATTCAAACAAAGCTATTTTAATTAAATGAATGTCAAATACATTCTACAAAGCTAATTGAATCAAATGAAAGTCAAACACATTCAAATAAAGCTATTTGAATCAAATGAAAGTCAAAGACATTCTACAAAGCTAATTGAATCAAATGAAAGTCAAACACATTCAAACAAAGCTATTTGAATCAATTGAGAGTCAAATTAAATTCAAACAAAGCAATTTATAAATCAAATAAAAAGTAAAATACATTCTACAAAGCTAATTGCATTAAATGAAAGTCAAACACATTCAAACAAAGCCTTTTAAATCAAATGAAAGTCAAACACATTCAAAAAAAGCTTTTTTTAATTTAAATGATAGTCAAACACATTTAAACAAATCTATATAAATCAAATGAAAGTGTAATGCCATTCTACAAAGGCAAATTGAATTAAATGAAATTAAAACACATTCACAAAGCTATTTGAATCAAATGACAGTCAAATCCATTCTACAAAGCTAATTGAATCAAATGAAAGTCAAACACATTCAAACAAAGCTATTTGGATCAAATGAAAGTCAAATACATTCTACAAAGCAAATTGAAACAAATGAAAGTCAAACACATTCACACAAAGCTAATTGAATCAAATGAAAGTCAAACACATTCACACAAAGCTAATTGAATCAAATGAAAGTCAAACACATTCAAAACAAAGCTATTTTATTTAAATGAATGTCAAATACATTCTACAAAGCTAATTGAATCAAATGAAAGTCAAACACATTCAAACAAAGCTATTTGAAGAAAATGAAAGTCAAATACATTCTACAATGAAAATGAAACAAATGAAAGTCAAACACAGTCAAACAAAGTTATTTGACTCAAATGAAAGTCAAATACATTCTACAAAGCTAATTGAATCAAATGAAAGTCAAACACATTCAAATAAAGCTATTTGAATCAAATGAAAAGTCAAATACGTTCTACAAAGCTAATTGTATCAAATGAAAGTCAAACGCAATCAAATAAAGCTATTTGAGTCAAATGAAAGTCAAACACATTCAAACAAAGTTGTTTAAATTAAATAAAAGTGAAATGTATTCCACAAAGCCAATTGAATCAAATGAAAGTTAAACGCATTCAAACAAAGCTATTTGAATCAAATGAGAGTCAAATACATTCTACAAAGCTAATTGAATCAAATGAAAGTCAAACACATTCAAACAAAGCTAATTGAATCAAATGAAAGTCAAAATACATTCAACAAAGCTAATTGAATCAAATGAAAGTCAAACACATTCAAACAAAGCTAATTGAATCAAATGAAAGTCAAGCACATTAAAACAAAGCTATTTTAATCGAATGAAAGTCAATTACATTCTACAAAGCTAATTAAATCAAATGAAAGTCAAATACATTCAAACAAAGCTATTTGAAATCAAATGAGAGTCAAATACATTAAAACAAAGCTAATTAAATCAAACAAAAGTCTAATATATTCTACAAAGCTAATTGAATTAAATTAAAGTCAAACACATTCAAACAAAGCTAATTAAATGAAATGAAAGTCAAACACATTCAAACAAAGATTTCGAATCAAACGAAAATACATTCTACAAAGCTAATTGAATCAAATGAAAGTCAAACACATTCAAGTAAAGCTATTTCAATCAAATGAAAGTCAAATACATTCTACAAAGCTAATTGAATCAAATGAAAGTTAAACACATTCATACAAAGCTATTCGAATCAAATGAGAGTCAAATACATTCAAACAAAGCTAATTAAATCAAATAAAAGTCTAATACATTCTACAAAGCTAATTGAATTCAATTAAAGTCAAACACATTCAAAGAAAGCTAATTGAATCAAATGAAAGGCAAACACATTCAAACAAAGATTTCGAATCAAATGAAAGTCAAATACATTCTACAAAGCTAATTGAATCAATTGAAAGTTAAACACATTCAAATAAAGCTATTTGAATCAAATGAAAGTCAAATACATTCTACAAAGCTAATTGAATCAAATGAAAGTCAAACACATTCAAACAAAGTTGTTTGAATCAAATGAAAGTCAAACACATTTAAACAAAGCTATTTTAATTAAATTGAATGTCAAATACATTCTACAAAGCAAATTGAATCAAATGAAAGTCAAACACATTCAAACAAAGCTATTTGAATTAAATGAGAGTCAAAAACTTTCAAACAAAGCTAATTAAATCAAATAGAAAGTCAAATACATTCTAAAAAGCTAATTAAATCAAATGAAAGTCAAACACATTCAAACAAAGCTAATTGAATCAAAATGAAAGTCAAATACATTCAACAAAGCTAATAGAATCAAATGAAAGTCAAACACATTCAAACAAAGCAAATTGAATCAAATGAAAGTCAAACACATTCAAACAAAGCTATTTTAATCAATGTCAAATACGTTCAACAAAGCTAATTGTATCAAATGAAAGTCAAAACACATTAAAATAAAAGCTATTTGAATCAAATGAAAGTCAAACGCATTGAAACAAAGTTATTTAAATCAAATGAAACAGTGAAATGTATCCTACAAAGCTAATTGAATCAAATCAAAGTTAAACGCATTCAAACAAAGCTATTTGAATCAAATGAGAGTCAAATACATTCTACAAAGCTAAATGAATCAAATGAAAGTCAAACTCATTCAAACAAAGCTAATTGAATCAAATGAAAGTCAAATACATTCTACAAAGCTAATTGAATCAAATGAAAGTCAAACACATTCAAATAAAGTTATTTGAATCAAATGAAAGTCAAACACATTCAAACAAAGCTATTTTAATTAAATGAATGTCAAATACATTCTACAAAGCTAATTGAATCAAATGAAAGTCAAACACATTCAAATAAAGCTATTTGAATCAAATGAAAGTCAAATACATTCTACAAAGCTAATTGAATCAAATGAAAAGTCAAACACATTCAAACAAAGTTGTTTGAATCAAATGAAAGTCAAAACACATTTAAACAAAGCTATTTTAATTAAATGAATGTCAAATACATTCTACAAAGCAAATTGAATCAAATTGAAAGTCAAACACATTCAAACAAAGCTATTTGAATAAATGAGAGTCAAAAACTTTCAAACAAAGCTTAATTAAATCAAATAAAAGTCAAATACATTCTACAAAGCTAATTAAATCAAATGAAAGTCAAACACATTCAAACAAAGCTAATTGAATCAAATGAAAGTCAAATACATTCAACAAAGCTAATAGAATCAAATGAAAGTCAAACACATTCAAACAAAGCAAATTGAATCAAATGAAAGTCAAACACATTCAAACAAAGCTATTTTAATCAATGTCAAATACGTTCAACAAAGCTAATTGTATCAAATGAAAGTCAAAACACATTAAAATAAAGCTATTTGAATCAAATGAAAGTCAAAACGCATTGAAACAAAGTTATTTAAATCAAATGAAAGTGAAATGTATTCCTACAAAGCTAATTGAATCAAATCAAAGTTAAACGCATTCAAACAAAGCTATTTGAATCAAATGAGAGTCAAATACATTCTACAAAGCTAAATGAATCAAATGAAAGTCAAACTCATTCAAAACAAAGCTAATTGAATCAAATGAAAGTCAAATACATTCTACAAAGCTATTGAATCAAATGAAAGTCAAACACATTCAAATAAAGTTATTTGAATCAAATGAAAGTCAAACACATTCAAACAAAGCTATTTTAATTAAAATGAATGTCAAATACATTCTACAAAGCTAATTGAATCAAATGAAAGTCAAACACATTCAAATAAAGCTATTTGAATCAAATGAAAGTCAAATACATTCTACAAAGCTAATTGAATCAAATGAAAGTCAAACACATTCAAATAAAGCTATTTGAATCAAATGAAAGTCAAATACATTCTACAAAGCTAATTGAATCAAATGAAAGTCAAACACATTCAAACAAAGCTGTTTAATCAAATGAAAGTCAAACACATTTAAACAAAGCTATTTTAATTAAATGAATGTCAAATACATTCTACAAAGCAAATTGAATCAAATGAAAGTCAAACACATTCAAACAAAGCTATTTGAATTAAATGAGAGTCAAAAAAACTTTCAAACAAAGCTAATTAAATCAAATAAAAGTCAAATACATTCTACAAAGCTAATTAAATCAAATGAAAGTCAAACACATTCAAACAAAGCTAATTGAATCAAATGAAAGTCAAATACATTCAACAAAGCTAATAGAATCAAATGAAAAGTCAAACACATTCAAACAAAGCAAATTGAATCAAATGAAAGTCAAACACATTCAAACAAAGCTATTTTAATCAATGTCAAATACGTTCAACAAAGCTAATTGTATCAAATGAAAGTCAAACACATTAAAATAAAAGCTATTTGAATCAAATGAAAGTCAAACGCATTGAAAACAAAGTTATTAAATCAAATGAAAGTGAAATGTATTCTACAAAGCTAGTTGAATCAAATCAAAGTTAAACGCATTCGAAAAAGCTATTTGAATCAAATGAGAGTCAAATACATTCTATAAAGCTAAATGAATCAAATGAAAGTCAAACTCATTCAAACAAAGCTAATTGAATCAAATGAAAGTCAAATACATTCTACAAAGCTAATTAAAAAACGAAAGTCAAACACATTCAAATAAAGTTATTTGAATCAAATGAAAGTCAAACACATTCAAACAAAGCTATTTTAATTAAATGAATGTCAAATACATTCTACAAAGCTAATTGAATCAAATGAAAGTCAAACACATTCAAATAAAGCTATTTGAATCAAATGAAAGTCAAATACATTCTACAAAGCTAATTGAATCAAATGAAAGTCAAACACATTCAAACAAAGCTATTTGAATCAATTGAGAGTCAAATAAATTCAAACAAAGCTAATTAAATCAAATAAAAGTAAAATACATTCTACAAAGCTAATTGTATCAAATGAAAGTCAAACACATTCAAACAAAGCTTTTAAATCAAATGAAAGTCAAACACATTCAAAAAGCTTTTTAATTTAAATGATAGTCAAACACATTTAAACAAAGCTATATAAATCAAATGAAAGTGTAATGCATTCTACAAAGCAAATTGAATTAAATGAAATTAAAACACATTCAAAAAAGCTATTTGAATCAAATGACAGTCAAATACATTCTACAAAGCTAATTGAATCAAATGAAAGTCAAACACATTCAAACAAAGCTATTTGAATCAAATGAAAGTCAAATACATTCTACAAAGCAAATTGAAACAAATGAAAGTCAAACACATTCACAAAGCTAATTGAATCAAATGAAAGTCAAACACATTCACACAAAGCTAATTGAATCAAATGAAAGTCAAACACATTCAAACAAAGCTATTTTAATTAAATGAATGTCAAATACTTTACAAAGCTAATTGAATCAAATGAAAGTCAAACACATTCAAACAAAGCTATTTGATGAAAATGAAAGTCAAATAAATTCTACAATGAAATGAAACAAATGAAAGTCAAACATTCAAACAAAGTTATTTGACTCAAATGAAAGTCAAATACATTCTACAAAGCTAATTGAATCAAATGAAAGTCAAACACATTCAAATAAAGCTATTTGAATCAAATGAAAGTCAAATACGTTCTACAAAGCTAATTGTATCAAATGAAAGTCAAACGCAATCAAATAAAGCTATTTGAGTCAAATGAAAGTCAAACACATTCAAACAAAGTTGTTTAAATTAAATAAAAGTGAAATGTATTCCAAAAGCAATTGAATCAAATGAAAGTTAAACGCATTCAAACAAAGCTATTTGAATCAAATGAGAGTCAAATAAATTCTACAAAGCTAATTGAATCAAATGAAAGTCAAACACATTTAAACAAAGCTAATTGAATCAAATGAAAGTCAAATACATTCAACAAAGCTAATTGTCAAATGAAAGTCAAACACATTCAAACAAAGCTAATTGAATCAAATGAAAGTCAAACATTCAAACAAAGCTATTTTAATCGAATGAAAGTCAATTACATTCTACAAAGCTAATTAAATAAAATGAAAGTTAAACACAATCAAACAAAGCTATTTGAATCAAATGAGAGTCAAATACATTAAAACAAAGCTAATTAAATCAAAAAAGTCTAATACTACAAAGCTAATTGTATTAAATTAAAGTCAAACACATTCAAACAAAGCTAATTAAATCAAATGAAAGTCAAACACATTCAAACAAAGATTTCGAATCAAACGAAATACATTCTACAAAGCTAATTGAATCAAATGAAAGTCAAACACATTCAAAAAAGCTATTTCAATCAAATGAAAGTCAAATACATTCTACAAAGCTAATTGAATCAAATGAAAGTCAAACACATTCATACAAAGCTATTCGAATCAAATGAGAGTCAAATACATTCAAACAAAGCTAATTAAATCAAATAAAAGTCTAATACATTCTACAAAGCTAATTGAATTAAATTAAAGTCAAACACATTCAAACAAAGCTAATTGAATCAAATGAAAGGCAAACACATTCAAACAAAGATTTCGAATCAAATGAAAGTCAAATACATTCTACAAAGCTAATTGAATCAAATGAAAGTCAAACACATTCAAATAAAGCTATTTGAATCAAATGAAAGTCAAATACATTCTACAAAGCTAATTGAATCAAAAGAAAGTCAAACACATTCAAACAAAGTCTTTTAAATCAAATGAAAGTCAAACACATTCAAAAAAAGCTTTTTAATTTAAATGAAAGTCAAACACATTCAAACAAAGCTATATAAATCAAATGAAAGTGAAATGCATTCCACAAAGCAAATTGAATTAAATGAAATTCAAACACATTCAACAAAGCTATTTGAATCAAATGACAGTAAAATACATTCTACAAAGCAAATTGAATCAATTGAAAGTCAAACACATTCAAAAAAAGCTATTTGAATCAAATGAAAGTCAAATACATTCTAAAAGCTAATTGAATCAAATGAAAGTCAAACATTCAAACAAAGCTATTTTAATTAAATGAATGTCAAATACATTCTACAAAGCTAATTGAATCAAATGAAAGTGAAACACATTCAAACAAAGCTATTTGAAGAAAATGAAAGTCAAATACATTCTACAAAGCAAATTGAAACAAATGAAAGTCAAACACAGTCAAACAAAGTTATTTGACTCAAATGAAAGTCAAATACATTCTATAAAGCTAATTGAATCAAGTGAAAGTCAAACACATTCAAACAAAGCTATTTGAATCAAATGAAAGTCAAACACATTCAAACAAAGATTTTGAATTAAATGAAAGTGAAATACATTCTACAAAGCTAATTGAATCAAATGAAAGTGAAACACATTCAAACAAAGCTATTTGAAGAAAATGAAAGTCAAATACATTCTACAAAGCAAATTGAAACAAATGAAAGTCAAACACAGTCAAACAAAGTTATTTGACTCAAATGAAAGTCAAATACATTCTATAAAGCTAATTGAATCAAGTGAAAGTCAAACACATTCAAACAAAGCTATTTGAATCAAATGAAAGTCAAACACATTCAAACAAAGATTTTGAATCAAATGAAAGTGAAATACATTCTACAAAAGCTAATTGAATCAAATGAAAGCCAAAACATTCAAATAAAGCTATTTGAATCAAATGAAAGTAAAATACATTCTACAAAGCTAATTGAATCAAATGAAAGTCAAACACATTCAAACAAAGCTATTTGAATCAAAGGAGAGTCAAATAAATTCAAACAAAGCTAATTAAATCAAATAAAAGTAAAATACATTCTACAAAGCTAATTGAATCAAATGAAAGTCAAACACATTCAAACAAAGCCTTTTAAATCAAATAAAAGTCAAACACATTCAAAAAAGCTTTTTAATTTAAATGAAAGTCAAAAACATTCAAACAAAGCTATATAAATCAAATGAAAGTGAAATGCAATCTACAAAGCAAATTGAATCAAATGAAATTCAATCACATTCAAACAAAGTTATTTGAATCAAATGAAAGTCAAATACATTCTACAAAGCTAATTGAATCAAATGAAACTCAAACACATTCAAACAAAGCTCTTTGAATCAAATGAGAGTCAAACTTGTTCAAACAAAGCTAATTAAATCAAATTAAAGTCAAATACATTCTACAAAGCTAATTGAATCAAATGAAAGTCAAAACATTCAAACAAAGCTATTTGAATCAAAAGAAAGTCAAATACATTCTACTAAGCTAATTGATCAAATGAAAGTCAAACACATTCAAACAAAGCTATTTGAATCAAATGAAAGTCAAATACGTTCTACAAAGCTATTTTAATCAATGTCAAATACGTTCAACAAAGCTAATCAAATGAAAGTCAAACACATTAAAATAAAGCTATTTGAATCAAATGAAAGTCAAACGCATTGAAACAAAGTTATTTAAATCAAATGAAAGTGAAATGCATTCTACAAAGCTAATTGAATCAAATGAAAGTTAAACGCATTCAAACAAAGCTATTTGAATCAAATGAGAGTCAAATACATTCTACAAAGCTAATTGAATCAAATGAAAGTCAAACTCATTCAAACAAAGCAAATTGAATCAAATGAAAGTCAAATACATTCTACAAAGCTAATTGAATCAAATGAAAGTCAAACACATTCAAATAAGCAATGAAAGTCAACATTCAAAAAAAGCCAAATACATTCTACAAAGCTAATTGAATCAAATGAAAGTCAAACACATTCAAATAAAGCTATTTGAATCAAATGAAGTCAAATACATTCTACAAAGCTAAAAAATGAAAGTCAAATACATTCTAAAAAGCTAATTGAATCAAATCAAAACGCATTCAAACAAAGCTATTTGAATCAAATGAAAGTCAAATACATTCTACAAAGCTAAATGAATCAAATTCAAACTCATTCAACAAAGCTAATTGAATCAAATAAAAGTCAAATACATTCTACAAAGCTAATTGAATCAAATGAAAGTCAAACACATTCAAATAAATTTGAATCAAATGAAAGTCAAACACATTCAAACAAAGCTATTTGAATCAAATGAAAGTCAAATACATTCTACAAAGCTAATTGAATCAAATGAAATTCAAACACATTCAAACAAAGCTATTTGAATCAATTGAGAGTCAAATAAATTCAAACAAAGCTAATTAAATCAAATAAAAGTAAAATACATTCTACAAAGCTAATTGCATCAAATGAAAGTCAAACACATTCAAACAAAGCCTTTTAAATCAAATGAAAGTCAAACACATTCAAAAAAAGCTTTTTTATTTAAATGATAGTCAAACACATTTAAACAAAGCTATATAAATCAAATGAAAGTGTAATGCATTCTACAAAGCAAATTGAATTAAATGAAATTAAAACACATTCAAACAAAGCTATTTGAATCAAATGACAATCAAATACATTCTACAAAGCTAATTGAATCAAATGAAAGTCAAACACATTCAAACAAAGCTATTTGAATAAAATGAAAGTCAAATACATTCTACAAAATTGAAACAAATGAAAGTCAAACACATTCACACAAAGCTAATTGAATCAAATGAAAGTCAAACACATTCACACAAAGCTAATTGAATCAAATGAAAGTCAAACACATTCAAACAAAGCTATTTTAATTAAATGAATGTCAAATACATTCTACAAAGCTAATTGAATCAAATGAAAGTCAAACACATTCAAACAAAGCTATTTGAAGAAAATGAAAGTCAAATACATTCTACAATGAATGAAACAAATGAAAGTCAAACACAGTCAAACAAAGTTATTTGACTCAAATGAAAGTCAAATACATTCTACAAAGCTAATTGAATCAAATGAAAGTCAAACACATTCAAATAAAGCTATTTTAATCAAATGAAAGTCAAATACGTTCTACAAAGCTAATTGTATCAAATGAAAGTCAAACGCAATCAAATAAAGCTATTTGAGTCAAATGAAAGTCAAACACATTCAAACAAAGTTGTTTAAATTAAATAAAAGTGAAATGTATTCCACAAAGCCAATTGAATCAAATGAAAGTTAAACGCATTCAAACAAAGCTATTTGAATCAAATGAGAGTCAAATACATTCTACAAAGCTAATTGAATCAAATGAAAGTCAAACACATTCAAACAAAGCTAATTGAATCAAATGAAAGTCAAATACATTCAACAAAGCTAATTGAATCAAATGAAAGTGAAACACATTCAAACAAAGCTAATTGAATCAAATGAAAGTCAAGCACATTCAAACAAAGCTATTTTAATCGAATGAAAGTCAATTACATTCTACAAAGCTAATTAAATTAAATGAAAGTCAAACACATTCAAACAAAGCTATTTGAATCAAATGAGAGTCAAATACATTAAACAAAGCTAATTAAATCAAACAAAAGTCTAATATTCTACAAAGCTAATTGAATTAAATTAAAGTCAAACACATTCAAACAAAGCTAATTAAATCAAATGAAAGTCAAACACATTCAAACAAAGATTTCGAATCAAACGAAAATACATTGCTAATTGAATCAAATGAAAGTCAAAACATTCAAAGCTATTTCAATCAAATGAAAGTCAAATACATTCTACATAGCTAATTGAATCAAATGAAAGTCAAACACATTCATACAAAGCTATTTGAATCAAATGAGAGTCAATACATTCAAACAAAGCTAATTAAATCAAATAAAAGTCTAATACATTCTACAAAGCTAATTAAATTAAATTAAAGTCAAACACATTCAAACAAAGGTAATTGAATCAAATGAAAGGCAAACACATTCAAACAAAGATTTCGAATCAAATGAAAGTCAAATACATTCTACAAAGCTAATTGAATCAAATGAAAGAAAAACACATTCAAATAAAGCTATTTGAATCAAATGAAAGTCAAATACATTCTAAAAGCTAATTGAATCAAATGAAAGTCATTCAAAAAGCTTTTGAATCAAATGAGAGTCAAACAAATCAAACAAAGCTAATTAAATAAAATAAAAGTAAAATACATTCTACAAAGCTAATTGAATCAAATGAAAGTCAAACACATTCAAACAAAGCTTTTAAATCAAATGAAAGTCAAATTCAAAAAAGCTTAATTTAAATGAAAGTCAAACACATTCTACAAAGCTAATTGAATCAAATGAATGTCAAACACATTCAAACAAATCTGTTTGAATCAAATGAGAGTCAAACAAATTCAAACAAAGCTAATTAAATAAAATAAAAGTAAATACATTCTACAAAGCTAATTGAATCAAATGAAAGTCAAACACATTCAAATAAAGGTATTTGAATCAAATGAAAGTCAAATACATTCTACAAAGCTAATTGAATCAAATGAAAGTCAAACACATTCAAACAAAGTCTTTTAAATCAAATGAAAGTCAAACACACATTCAAAAAAAGCTTTTTAATTTAAATGAAAGTGAAATACATTCAAAAAAAGCTATATAAATCAAATGAAAGTCAAATGCGAATTCAAATGAAAGTCAAACACATTCAAAAAGCTAATTGAATCAAATGAAAGTCAAATACATTCAACAAACTAATTGAATCAAATGAAAGTGAAGTGCACAAAGCAAATTGAATTAAATGAAATTCAAACACATTCAAACAAAGCTATTTGAATCAAATGAAAGTAAAATACATTCTACAAAGCTAATTGAATCAATTGAAAGTCAAACACATTCAAACAAAGCTATTTGAATCAAATGAAAGTTAAATACATTCTACAAAGCTAATTGAATCAAATGAAGTCAATTCAAACAAAGCTAATTGAATAAAATGAAGTCAAACACATTCAAACAAAGCTATTTTTATTAAATGAATGTCAAATACATTCTACAAAGCTAATTGAATCAAATGAAAGTGAAACACATTCAAACAAAGCTATTTGAAGAAAATGAAAGTCAAATACATTCTACAAAGCAAATTGAAACAAATGAAAGTCAAACACAGTCAAACAAAGTTATTTGACTCGAATGAAAGTCAAATACATTCTAAAAGCTAATTGAATCAAGTGAAAGCCAAACACATTCAAACAAAGCTATTTGAATCAAATGAAAGTCAAACACATTCAAACAAAGATTTTGAATCAAATGAAAGTGAAATACAGTCTACAAAGCTAATTGAATCAAATGAAAGTCAAACACATTCAAATAAAGCTATTTGAATCAAATGAAAGTCAAATACATTCTACAAAGCTAATTGAATCAATGAAAGTCAAACACATTCAAACAAAGCTATGAATCAAAGTCAAATAAATTCAAACAAAGCAAATTAAATCAAATAAAGTAAAATACATTCTAAAAAGCTAATTGAATCAAATGAAAGTCAAACACATTCAAACAAAGCTTTTTAAATCAAATGAAAGTCAAACACATTCAAAAAAAAGCTTTTTAATTTAAATGAAAGTCAAACACATTCTACAAAGCTAATTGAATCAAATGAAAGTCAAACACATTCAAACAAAGCTGTTTGAATCAAATGAGAGTCAAACAAATTCAAACAAAGCTAATTAAATAAAATAAAAGTAAATACATTCTACAAAGCTAATTGAATCAAATGAAAGTCAAACACATTCAAACAAAGTCTTTTAAATCAAATGAAAGTCAAACACATTCAAAAAAAGCTTTTTAATTTAAATGAAAGTCAAACACATTAAAAAAAGCTATATAATTCAAATGAAAGTGAAATACATTCTACAAAGCTAATTGAATCAAATGAAAGTCAAACACATTCAAATAAAGCTATTTGAATCAAATGAAAGTCAAATACATTCTACAAAGCTAATTGAATCAAATGAAAGTCAAACACATTCAAACAAAGCTATTTGAATCAAATGAAAGTCAAACACATTCAAACAAAGCTATTGAATCAAATGAGAGTCAACTACATTAAAACAAAGCTAATTAAATCAAATGAAAGTCTAATACATTCTACAAAGCTAATTGAATTAAATTAAAGTCAAACACATTCAAACAAAGCTAATTGAATCAAATGAAAGTCAAACACATTCAAACAAAGATTTCGAATCAAATGAAAGTCAAACACATTCAAACAAAGCTATATAAATCAAATGAAAGTGAAATGCATTCAACAAAGCAAATTGAATTAAATGAAATTCAAACACATTCAAACAAAGCTATTTGAATCAAATGAAAGTAAAATACATTCTACAAAGCTAATTGAATCAATTGAAAGTCAAACACATTCAAACAAAGCTATTTGAATCAAATGAAAGTCAAATACATTCTACAAAGCTAATTGAATCAAATGAAAGTCAAACACATTCAAACAAGCAATTGAACAAACACATTCAAACAAAGCTATTTTAATTAAATGAATGTCAAATACATTCTACAAAGCTAATTGAATCAAATGAAAGTGAAACACATTCAAACAAAGCTATTTGAAGAAAATGAAAGTCAAATACATTCTACAAAGCAAATTGAAACAAATGAAAGTCAAACACAGTCAAACAAAGTTATTTGACTCAAATGAAAGTCAAATACATTCTATAAAGCTAATTGAATCAAGTGAAAGTCAAACACATTCAAACAAAGCTATTTGAATCAAATGAAAGTCAAACACATTCAAACAAAGATTTTGAATCAAATGAAAGTGAAATACATTCTAAAAGCTAATTGAATCAAATGAAAGTCAAACACATTCAAATAAAGCTATTTGAATCAAATGAAAGTCAAATACATTCTACAAAGCTAATTGAATCAAATGAAAGTCAAACACATTCAAACAAAGCTATTTGAATCAAATGAAAGTCAAACACATTCAAACAAAGCTATTTGAATCAAATGAGAGTCAACTACATTAAAACAAAG
>NW_018743641.1:0-32505 GCF_001683475.1 Chenopodium quinoa | reverse complement strand
CTGATGTGTAAACAAGATGAGAAACCTTGTTACAAAATGATAAGTTAAAGGATTCAAAGGATTTTAATTCAATTATCAAGTGATCAGTTTAGTTAGGGGAACTCTCACCCTAAGCTAAGGATATAGCAAAGAGGAACTCTCACTCGTTTGCTTGGGATAGTTTAGATGAGGGAACTCTCACCAAATCATAAACTATAAGTCCTAATCTTGGGAACTCTCACCAAAACTAACACTCTTCAAATTCGGATACTCAAATTCTGAAAACAAAGTGAACTAAACTCAAGTCACTTCAATTAACAAAACACACGTTTTAGGCAAATAATCTTGGATGATTTTCATTCATTCAAAGTATGCTATTTATAGCATCAATACAACCTTTTCACTTGCCTACTTTAATTAACAAAATGAAATAGACAAAAGGAAATTAACTAAGGGAATGAGTGGAGAATACACGTCCCACTTAACCCCTTTTACAAACATGATTAAAACTTAATTAAAAGAACTAAAGACTAGGCTTGAAACAAGGGAAGATGACCAGCCAAAATAGCATCCAAAGAGCATCTTCAACACACGCCCAAAACAGCCATTTTCAAGCTTGTGTAACTCCCATTTTAATGCCTTGATTCACGCCTCTTTATTCTTCATAACCCCCAAATAATGAGGTGCAATGTTCAGCCACAAACTCCATAATTCACGCCCAACAAGTGCCATGAATCACTCTCTTCAATCAGCTTGTAAACCGTTGCTTTTAAACATGTATTTGGAGCTTGGAAAAACCGTCACTTGCTAGATACTTTCCACAAGGTTAATTACACTAAGTGAAGTGTAACCACTTTGTAAAATCTTTCGGACCAAAACCGTGCAAAGGAGTAAGGAATGATTTGGACAGAAACAATTCCTTTGCATTGCTTTGAACTTGGACCTCACCTTGACTACTTGGAGCATTACAATCATTAGAACTTTGACCATATTGGTCATCCTCCTCTTCTTCAAAAGGAATTGCCCTCAATTCGTCATCATCAAAGTATGGAGCAAGGTCCCCAACGTTGAATGTGCTTGAGACACCAAATTGGCCCCCCAAATCAACCTTGTATGCATTGTCATTGATCTTTTCCACGATTTCAAATGGACCTTCGGCTCTTGGCATAAGTTTGTTCTTTCTTTTGCTAGGAAACCTCTCTTTCCTCATGTAAATCCACACTAAGTCACCAACTTCAAATTGCTTCACGTTTTTCACCCTCTTGTTGGCTTGTTTCTTGTAGACTTCATTTGCTTTCTCAATGTTCTTCCTAACTTCCTTGTGGACCTTCAACATGAACTCGGCTTGTTCCTTAGCTCCACCATGAACGAACTTGTCTTGTGGCAAAGCTATGAGATCAATAGGAACATAAGGATTGACACCATAGACTACTTCAAAAGGAGAGTACTTTGTAGTAGCACTAGGAGTCCGATTGTAAGCAAACTCGGCATGAGCTAGCTTGACATCCCAATCCTTAGCACTCTTACTAACCAAGGTCCTAAGCAACGAACCCAGAATTCTATTCACCACTTCAGTTTGCCCATCGGTTTGTGGATGGTGTGAAGTAGAAAACAGCAACTTTGTTCCCATTAGACGCCATATTGATTTCCAAAAATGACTAAGAAATTTTGTATCACGATCGGACACAATGGTGCGTGGCACCCCATGAAAACGAACCACTTCTTCAAAGTATAACTTAGCCACTTTCATAGCATCTTCGGTTTTGTGACAAGGAATGAAATGAGCCATTTTTGAAAACCGATCAACAACCACCATGATTGAGTCTTTACCCCTTTGAGTTCTAGGTAAAGCCACAATGAAATCCATGCTCACATCCTCCCAAGGTCTTTCCGGAACTGGCAAAGGCTTGTAGAGACCTTTGTGAAACACCATCTTGGCCCTTTGACAAGTAGAACAACGACTAACCACATGATGAACCGTGGCTAACATCTTCGGCCAATAAAAGTGAGCTTGAAGAAGCTCCATTGTTTTTTGAATCCCCACGTGACCAGCTAGACCTCCTCCATGAGCCTCATGAATCAACAAGCTTCTAATTGGACACTTAGGAATGCATAACCGATTTCCCTTAAAAAGAAAGTCATCATGTAAGGAAAATAAGTCATATACTCCATGGACACATTTCTGTATTATTTCAATGAAATCTCCATCCTCTTTGTAGTATGCTTTGATCAAATCAAACCCAAGAACCTTTGCTTCGACAACTCCAAGCAAATTGTGTCTCCTAGATAAGGCATCCGCAACAACATTAGCCTTTCCACTCTTGTATTTAGAGGAAAAGTTAAAGGTTTGCAAGAATTCAACCCATTTAGCATGTCTTGAATTCAGCTTCTTTTGACCATGGATGAACCTTAAAGATTCATGGTCCGAATGTAATATGAACGGTTGTGGTCTCAAGTAATGTGACCAATGATCTAGAGCTCGTACCATAGCATAGAACTCTTTATCATAGGTGGAATAGTTCAACTTGCCTTGACTCAACTTTTCACTGAAATAAGCAATTGGACGTCCTTCTTGAATCAAAACTGCTCCAATCCCCTTCCCACTTGCGTCACACTCAACTTCAAATGGCTTGGAAAAATCAGGGAGTGCAAGAATAGGAGTGTTGCACATTTTCTCCTTGACTTCCTCAAAGGCCTTTTGAGCTTGTGTAGTCCATTCAAACGTCCCCTTCTTAGTACACTCAGTTATAGGAGCCATGAGTGTGCTAAAATTCTTGATAAATCTTCTATAGAAAGAAGCTAGGCCATGGAAAGAACGGACCTCCGTGAGTGTTTTTGGACTAGGCCATGATTGAATTGCTTCAACCTTGCAAGGATCCACCTTCACGCCATCACCTGAAACTATGTAACCAAGAAAAGTGACCTCATATAACATAAAATCACATTTTTCAAGTTTTCCATACAATTTTTGCGTTCTTAAAACAGAAAAAACTTGAAACAAATGATCTAAATGTTCATCCTCATTTTTAGAGTAAATAAGGATATCATCAAGGTACACCACCACGAACTTGCCAAGAAATGGCCTCAACACCTCGTTCATTAATCTCATGAACGTGCTAGGTGCATTGGTCAATCCAAACGGCATCACAAGCCATTCATACAACCCATGCTTTGTCTTGAATGCAGTCTTCCATTCATCACCTTCCCTCATACGAATTTGATGGTAACCACTTCTCAAATCAACTTTTGAGAATACATTTGAACCACTCAATTCGTCCAACATATCATCCAGTCTTGGAATTGGGAACCTGTACTTGATAGTAATATTGTTAACAGCTCTACTATCAATGCACATACGCCAAGTACCATCCTTTTTAGGAACCAACAAAGCAGGAACCGCACATGGACTCATAGATTCACGCACATAGCCCATACCCATCAATTCTTCAATTTGTCTTTGCAACTCCTTAGTTTCTAAAGGGTTACATCTATAGGCAGGTTTATTTGGTAGAGGTGCGCCTGGAATGAGATCAATTTGATGCTCAATTCCTCTTAAGGGTGGTAATCCCTTAGGTAACTCATCAGGAAAAACATCCTCAAACTCTTTAATCAGTTTTGCGAGTTTAGGATTTTGACTCACAAATTTTTCATGGATTTCTTTAGAGTACAACATGAATATCTCTTCCTCACCTTCAAACTCCCTCTCAAACTCTTTACAAGATAATAAAGAAATTTGTGGCTTTTGTGGTTGTGAAAACCGTGGGGGTGGTAAAGGGTGCAATTTATTTTGTTTCCCTTGGTGAGTGATAGTGTAGGTGTTATGGTACCCATCATGGATAGATTTTTTATCAGATTGCCACGGTCTCCCAAGAAGAATATGACAAGCATCCATTAAAACAACATCACACAATTGACTATCATGATATGAACCAATCGAAAAATTCACCATACATTGCTTTCTAACCCCAGTGCTAGCATTAGAATCTAACCAACTCAATTTGTAAGGATGTGGATGATTTGTGGTGGTAAGACCTAGTTTAGATACTAAGGTTTTCGACACAGTATTAGCCTCACTGCCCCCATCAATAATTAGATCACATACCTCGTCACCAACTTTACATTTGGTGATGAAAATGTGTTGTCTTTGTGGCGCCAAAGGTTCCTCCACACGAGCTTGCAAAGCTCTCCTAACCACCAAGCTTGTTTTGTCCTCCATTTCAGGATAGCATTGGTCCTCCTCCTCATCCTTTTCATACGGGGTCACCTCCTTCTCTTCTTCAGACTCAAATTCCTCCCAATTGATGCTTTGGGTGGCTATGAGTTTAACCTCTTGCATGGTTAAGGCTCTTGAATTAGGACAATCTTTTTTATAATGTCCTCTACCTCCACACTTGTAACATACAATGTCACTAAGTTTGAAGTCTTTCGTGTTCCTCTTTGGTGGCTCATTAGGCTTGCTAAAAGAAGAACCCTCCTTTGAGTTGAAGGGTGGTTTACGTACTACTGGAGTAGTAGTAGGCGTTTTCTTCCTTTTCCTTTTAGCATCAAACTTTGTCACAAGTTTGCAAGCTTCCACAAACGTGAGGTTAGTGTAACCGTCAAGTTTGTCTTGTAACTCTTGTTCCAACCCAGCTACAAAACGTCCCAACTTCAGCTCTTCATTTTCAGTCACCTCACATACAATGGCAAGCCTATCAAATTCTTTGATATAGTCTTCCACCGAATCACCATTTTGTTGGAGAGTACTCCATTTCACATACTGATTTTGCTTGTAATTGTGAGGAATGAAACGATCTCTCATTCTTTTCTTCAGCTTTTCCCAAGTGGAAATGTGAGCCTTACCCCTAAGGGTACGCCCTCTTTGTTCTCCTTGCAACCAACTATCACCATAGCCCTTCAACTTGACTTTGGCAATCTTAAAACGTTGAACATCCTCATGAATGTCCTTGTATTCAAAGTACCTTTCCAAGGATTTCTCCCATTCCAAGTACTTCTCTGGATCAAGTGTCCCATCAAAAGAAGGAACGTCCACTTTGAGACTCCTATCCTCCCTCCTAGGTGGAGGGTCTTCACCTTGATCTCTCCTATCTTGCTCGTTCATGAGCCTTGCCATCAAGGCAGCAAGGTTCCCTTGGAGATTGGCATTGGTTTCGGCCAACCTTTCCTGACTAGCAATGGATCGATTAAGAGCTTCCAAAGCTGTCCTCAAGTCTTGATTCTCTCCCATGGTATGTAGGTATTCGACCCCTTTGGAAAATTTAAGAAAATTTTCCCCCTACCTGACGCGCCAAATGATGTGTAAACAAGATGAGAAACCTTGTTACAAAAATGATAAGTTAAAGGATTCAAAGGATTTTGAGATTCAATTATCAAGTGATCAGTTTTAGTTAGGGGAACTCTCACCCTAAGCTAAGGATATAGCAAAGAGGAACTCTCACTCGTTTGCTTGGGATAGTTTAGATGAGGGAACTCTCACCAAATCATAAACTATAAGTCCTAATCTTGGGAACTCTCACCAAAACTAACACTCTTCAAATTGGATACTCAAATTTGGAAAACAAAGTGAACTAAACTCAAGTCACTTCAATTAACAAAACACACGTTTTAGGCAAATAATCTTGGATGATTTTCATTCATTCAAAGTATGCTATTTATAGCATCAATACAACCTTTTCACTTGCCTACTTTAATTAACAAAATGAAATAGACAAAAGGAAATTAACTAAGGGAATGAGTGGAGAATACACGTCCCACTTAACCCCTTTTACAAACATGATTAAACTTAATTAAAAGAACTAAAGACTAGGCTTGAAACAAGGGAAGATGACCAGCCAAAATAGCATCCAAAGAGCATCTTCAACACACGCCCAAAACAGCCATTTTCAAGCTTGTGTAACTCCCATTTTAATGCCTTGATTCACGCCTCTTTATTCTTCATAACCCCCAAATAATGAGGTGCAATGTTCAGCCAACAAACTCCATAATTCACGCCCAACAAGTGCCATGAATCACTCCTCTTCAATCAGCTTGTAACCGTTGCTTTTAAACATGTATTTGGAGCTTGGAAAAAACCGTCACTTGCTAGATACTTTCCACAAGGTTAATTACACTAAGTGAAGTGTAACCACTTGTAAAATCTTTCGGACCAAAACCGTGCAAAGGAGTAAGGAATGATTTGGACAGAAACAATTCCTTTGCATTGCTTTGAACTTGGACCTCACCTTGACTACTTGGAGCATTACAATCATTAGAACTTTGACCATATTGGTCAAGAACGGATTTAAATTTCATTTGATTCAAATAGCTTTGTTTGAATGTGTTTGACTTTCATTTGATTCAATTAGCTTTGTAGAATGTATTTGACTTTCACTTGACTCAAATAACTTTGTTTGACTGTGTTTGACTTTCATTTGTTTCAATTTGCTTTGTAGAATGTATTTGACTTTCATATTCTGCAAATAGCTTTGTGTGAATGTGTTTGACTTTCATTTGGTTCAATTAGCTTTGTAGAATGTATTTGACATTCATTTAATTTAAATAGATTTGTTTGAATGTATTTGACTTTCATTTGATTCAATTAGCTTTGTAGAAAGTATTTTACTTTTATTTGATTTAATTAGCTTTGTTTGAATTTATTTGACTCTCATTTGATTCAAATAGCTTTGTTAGAATGTGTTTGACTTTCATTTGATTCAATTAGCTTTGTAGAATGTATTTGACTTTCATTTGATTTAAATAGCTTTATTTGAATGTGTTTGACTTTCATTTGATTCAATTAGCTTTGTAGAATGTATTTGACTTTCATTTGATTCGAAATCTTTGTTTGAATGTGTTTGACTTTCATTTGAATCAATTAGCTTTGTTTGAATGTGTTTGACTTTAATTTAATTCAATTAGCTTTGTAGAATGTATTAGACTTTTATTTGATTTAATTAGCTTTGTTTGAATGTATTTGACTCTCATTTGATTCAAATAGCTTTGTTTGAATGTGTTTGACTTTCATTTTATTCAAATAGCTTTGTTTGAATGTGTTTGACTTTCATTTGATTCAATTAGCTTTGTAGAATGTATTTGACTTTCATTTGATTCAATTAGCTTTGTTTGAATGTGTTTGACTTTCATTTGATTCAATTAGCTTTGTTGAATGTATTTGACTTTCATTTGATTCAATTAGCTTTGTTTGAATGTGTTTGACTTTCATTTGATTCAATTAGCTTTGTAGAATGTATTTGACTCTCATTTGATTCAAATAGCTTTGTTTGAATACGTTTAACTTTCATTTGATTCAATTAGCATTGTAGAATACAATTCACTTTTATTTAATTTAAACAACTTTGTTTGAATGTGTTTGACTTTCATTTGACTGAAATAGCTTTATTTGATTGCGTTTGACTTTCATTTGATACAATTAGCTTTGTAGAACGTATTTAACTTTCATTTGATTAAAATAGCTTTGTTTGAATGTGTTTGACTTTCATTTGATTCAATTAGCTTTGTAGAATGTATTTGTCTTCCATTTGACTCAAATAACTTTGTTTGACTGTGTTTGACTTTCATTTGTTTCAATTTGCTTTGTAGAATGTATTTGACTTTCATTTAATTCAAATAGCTTTGTTTTAATGTGTTTGACTTTCATTTGATTCAATTAGCTTTGTAGAATGTATTTGACATTCATTTAATTTAAATAGATTTGTTTGAATGTGTTTGACTTTCATTTGATTCAATTAGCTTTGTTTGAATGTGTTTGACTTTCATTTGATTCAATTAGCTTTGTAGAATGTATTTGACTTTCATTTAATTCAAATAGATTTGTTTGAATGTGTTTGACTTTCATTTGATTCAATTAGCTTTGTTTGAATGTGTTTGACTTTCATTTGATTCAATTAGCTTTGTAGAATGTATTTGACTTTCATTTAATTCAAATAGCTTTGTTTGAATGTGTTTGACTTTCAATTGATTCAATTTGCTTTGTTTAATGTATTTGACTTTCACTTGACTCAAATAACTTTGTTTGACTGTGTTTGACTTTCATTTGTTTCAATTTGCTTTGTAGAATGTATTTGACTTTCATATTCTGCAAATAGCTTTGTGTGAATGTGTTTGACTTTCATTTGGTTCAATTAGCTTTGTAGAATGTATTTGACATTCATTTAATTTAAATAGATTTGTTTGAATGTATTTGACTTTCATTTGATTCAATTAGCTTTGTAGAATGTATTTTACTTTTATTTGATTTAATTAGCTTTGTTTGAATTTATTTGACTCTCATTTGATTCAAATAGCTTTGTTAGAATGTGTTTGACTTTCATTTGATTCAATTAGCTTTGTAGAATGTATTTGACTTTCATTTGATTTAAATAGCTTTATTTGAATGTGTTTGACTTTCATTTGATTCAATTAGCTTTGTAGAATGTATTTGACTTTCATTTGATTCGAAATCTTTGTTTGAATGTGTTTGACTTTCATTTGATTCAATTAGCTTTGTTTGAATGTGTTTGACTTTAATTTAATTCAATTAGCTTTGTAGAATGTATTAGACTTTTATTTGATTTAATTAGCTTTGTTTGAATGTATTTGACTCTCATTTGATTCAAATAGCTTTGTTTGAATGTGTTTGACTTTCATTTTATTCAAATAGCTTTGTTTGAATGTGTTTGACTTTCATTTGATTCAATTAGCTTTGTAGAATGTATTTGACTTTCATTTGATTCAATTAGCTTTGTTTGAATGTGTTTGACTTTCATTTGATTCAATTAGCTTTGTTGAATGTATTTGACTTTCATTTGATTCAATTAGCTTTGTTTGAATGTGTTTGACTTTCATTTGATTCAATTAGCTTTGTAGAATGTATTTGACTCTCATTTGATTCAAATAGCTTTGTTTGAATACGTTTAACTTTCATTTGATTCAATTAGCATTGTAGAATACAATTCACTTTTATTTAATTTAAACAACTTTGTTTGAATGTGTTTGACTTTCATTTGACTGAAATAGCTTTATTTGATTGCGTTTGACTTTCATTTGATACAATTAGCTTTGTAGAACGTATTTAACTTTCATTTGATTAAAATAGCTTTGTTTGAATGTGTTTGACTTTCATTTGATTCAATTAGCTTTGTAGAATGTATTTGTCTTCCATTTGACTCAAATAACTTTGTTTGACTGTGTTTGACTTTCATTTGTTTCAATTTGCTTTGTAGAATGTATTTGACTTTCATTTAATTCAAATAGCTTTGTTTTAATGTGTTTGACTTTCATTTGATTCAATTAGCTTTGTAGAATGTATTTGACATTCATTTAATTTAAATAGATTTGTTTGAATGTGTTTGACTTTCATTTGATTCAATTAGCTTTGTTTGAATGTGTTTGACTTTCATTTGATTCAATTAGCTTTGTAGAATGTATTTGACTTTCATTTAATTCAAATAGATTTGTTTGAATGTGTTTGACTTTCATTTGATTCAATTAGCTTTGTTTGAATGTGTTTGACTTTCATTTGATTCAATAAACTTTGTAGAATGTATTTGACTTTCATTTAATTCAAATAGCTTTGTTTGAATGTGTTTGACTTTCAATTGATTCAATTTGCTTTGTTGAATGTATTTGACCGTCATTTGATTCAAATAGCTTTGTTTGAATGTGTTTGAATTTCATTTAATTCAATTTGCTTTGTAGAATGCATTTCACTTTCATTTGATTTATATAGCTTTGTTTAAATGTGTTTGACTTTCATTTAAATTAAAAAGCTTTTTTTGAATGTGTTTGACTTTCATTTGATTTAAAAGGCTTTGTTTGAATGTGTTTGACTTTCATTTGATTCAATTAGCTTTGTAGAATGTATTTTACTTTTATTTGATTTAATTAGCTTTGTTTGAATTTATTTGACTCTCATTTGATTCAAAAAGCTTTGTTTGAATGTGTTTGACTTTCATTTGATTCAATTAGCTTTGTAGAATGTATTTGACTTTCATTTGATTTAAATAGCTTTATTTGAACATGTTTGACTTTCATTTGATTCAATTAGCTTTGTAGAATGTATTTAACATTCATTTGATTCGAAATCTTAGTTTGAATGTGTTTAACTTTCATTTGATTCAATTAGCTTTGTTTGAATGTGTTTGACTTTAATTTAATTCAATTAGCTTTGTAGAATGTATTAGACTTTTATTTGATTTAATTAGCTTTGTTTGAATGTATTTGACTCTCATTTGATTCAAATAGCTTTGTTAATGTGCTTGACTTTCATTTGATTCAATTAGCTTTGTCTGAATGTGTTTGACTTTCATTTGATTCAATTAGCTTTGTTGAATGTATTTGACTTTCATTTGATTCAATTAGCTTTGTTTGAATGTGTTTGACTTTCATTTGATTCAATTAGCTTTGTAGAATGTATCTGACTTTCATTTGATTCAATTAGCTTTGTAGAATGTATTTGACTTTTATTTGATTTAATTAGCTTTGTTTGAATGTATTTGACTCTCATTTGATTCAAATAGCTTTGTTTGAATGTGTTTCACTTTTATTTGATTCAATTAGCTTTGTAGAACGTATTTGGCTTTCATTTGATTCAATTAGCTTTGTTTGAATGTGTTTGACTTTCATTTGATTCCATCAGCTTTGTAGAATGTATTTGACTTTCAATTGATTCAAATAGCTTTGTTAGAATGTGTTTGACTTTCAATTGATTCAATTACCTTTATAGAATGTATTTGACTGTCATTTGATTCAAATAGCTTTGTTTAAATGTGTATGAATTTCATTTAATTCAATTTGCTTTGTAGAATGCATTTCACTTTCATTTGATTTATACAGCTTTGTTTGAATGTGTTTGACTTTCATTTAAATTAAAAAGCTTTTTTTGAGTGTTTGACTTTCATTTGATTTAAAAGGCTTTGTTTGAATGTGTTTGACTTTCATTTGATTCAATTAGCTTTGTAGAATGTATTTTATTTTTATTTGATTTAATTAGCTTTTTTTGAATTTATTTGACTCTCATTTGATTCAAATAGCTTTGTTTGAATGTGTTTGACTTTCATTTGATTCAATTAGCTTTGTAGAATGTATTGGACTTTCATTTGATTTAAATAGCTTTATTTGAATGTGTTTGACTTTCATTTGATTCAATTAGCTTTGTAGAATGTATTTGACTTTCATTTGATTCGAAATCTTTGTTTGAATGTGTTTGACTTTCATTTGATTCAATTAGCTTTGTTTGAATGTGTTTGACTTTAATTTAATTCAATTAGCTTTGTAGAATGTATTAGACTTTTATTTGATTAAATTAGCTTTGTTTGAATGTATTTGACTCTCATTTGATTCAAATAGCTTTGTTTAAATGTGTTTGACTTTCATTTTATTCAAATAGCTTTGTTTGAATGTGTTTGACTTTATTTGATTCAATTAGCTTTGTAGAATGTATTTGACTTTCATTTGATTCAATTAGCTTTGTTTGAACGTGTTTGACTTTCATTTGATTCAATTAGCTTTGTTGAATGTATTTGATTTTCATTTGATTCAATTAGCTTTGTTTGAATGTGTTTGACTTTCATTTGATTCAATTAGCTTTGTTGAATGTATTTGACTTTCATTTAATTTAAATAGATTTGTTTGAATGTGTTTGACTTTCATTTAATTCAATTAGCTTTGTAGAATGTATTTGACTTTCATTTAATTCAAATAGATTTGTTTGACTGTGTTTGACTTTCATTTGATTCAATTAGCTTTGTTTGAATGTGTTTGACTTTCATTTGATTCAATTAGCTTTGTAGAATGTATTTGACTTTCATTTAATTCAAATAGCTTTGTTTGAATGTGTTTGACTTTCAATTGATTCAATTAGCTTTGTAGAATGTATTTGACCGTCATTTGATTCAAATAGCTTTGTTTGAATGTGTTTGAATTTCATTTAATTCAATTTGCTTTGTAGAATGCATTTAACTTTCATTAGATTTATATAGCTTTGTTTGAATGTGTTTGACTTTCATTTAAATTAAAAAGTTTTTTTTGAATGTGTTTGACTTTCATTTGATTTAAAAGGCTTTGTTTGAATGTGTTTGACTTTCATTTGATTCAATTAGCTTTGTAGAATGTATTTTACTTTTATTTGATTTAATTAGCTTTGTTTGAATTTATTTGACCCTTATTTGATTCAAAAAGCTTTGTTTGAATGTGTTTGACTTTCATTTGATTCAATTAGCTTTGTAGAATGTATTTGACTTTCATTTGATTTAAATAGCTTTATTTGAACGTGTTTGGCTTTCATTTGATTCAATTAGCTTTGTAGAATGTATTTAACATTCATTTGATTCGAAATCTTTGTTTGAATGTGTTTGACTTTCATTTGATTCAATTAGCTTCGTTTGAATGTGTTTGACTTTAATTTAATTCAATTATCTTTGTAGAATGTATTAGACTTTTATTTGATTTAATTAGCTTTGTTTGAATGTATTTGACTCTCATTTGATTCAAATAGCTTTGTTAATGTGCTTGACTTTCGTTTGATTCAATTAGCTTTGTTTGAATGTGTTTGACTTTAATTTAATTCAATTAGCTTTGTAGAATGTATTAGACTTTTATTTGATTTAATTAGCTTTGTTTGAATGTATTTGACTCTCATTTGATTCAAATAGCTTTGTTTAAATGTGTTTGACTTTCATTTAATTCAAATAGCTTTGTTTGAATGTGTTTGACTTTATTTGATTCAATTAGCTTTGTAGAATGTATTTGACTTTCATTTGATTCAATTAGCTTTGTTTGAACGTGTTTGACTTTCATTTGATTTAATTAGCTTTGTTGAATGTATTTGACTTTCATTTGATTCAATTAGCTTTGTTTGAATGTGTTTGACTTTCATTTGATTCAATTAGCTTTGTTGAATGTATTTGACTTTCATTTAATTTAAATAGATTTGTTTGAATGTGTTTCACTTTCATTTGATTCAATTAGCTTTGTTTGAATGTGTTTGACTTTCATTTGATTCAATTAGCTTTGCAGAATGTATTTGACTTTCATTTAATTCAAATAGATTTGTTTGACTGTGTTTGACTTTCATTTGATTCAATTAGCTTTGTTTGAATGTGTTTGACTTTCATTTGATTCAATTAGCTTTGTAGAATGTATTTGACTTTCATTTAATTCAAATAGCTTTGTTTGAATGTGTTTGACTTTCAATTGATTCAATTAGCTTTGTAGAATGTATTTGACCGTCATTTGATTCAAATAGCTTTGTTTGAATGTGTTTGAATTTCATTTAATTCAATTTGCTTTGTAGAATGCATTTTACTTTCATTAGATTTATATAGCTTTGTTTGAATGTGTTTGACTTTCATTTAAATTAAAAAGTTTTTTTTGAATGTGTTTGACTTTCATTTGATTTAAAAGGCTTTGTTTGAATGTGTATGACTTTCATTTGATTCAATTAGCTTTGTAGAATGTATTTTACTTTTATTTGATTTAATTAGCTTTGTTTGAATTTATTTGACCCTCATTTGATTCAAAAAGCTTTGTTTGAATGTGTTTGACTTTCATTTGATTCAATTAGCTTTGTAGAATGTATTTGACTTTCATTTGATTTAAATAGCTGAATTTGAACGTGTTTGACTTTCATTTGATTCAATTCGCTTTGTAGAATGTATTTAACATTCATTTGATTCGAAATCTTTGTTTGAATGTGTTTGACTTTCATTTGATTCAATTAGCTTCGTTTGAATGTGTTTGACTTTAATTTAATTCAATTAGCTTTGTAGAATGTATTAGACTTTTATTTGATTTAATTAGCTTTGTTTGAATGTATTTGACTCTCATTTAATTCAAATAGCTTTGTTAATGTGCTTGACTTTCATTTGATTCAATTAGCTTTGTTTGAATGTGTTTGACTTTCATTTGATTCAATTAGCTTTGTTGAATGTATTAGACTTTCATTTGATTCAATTAGCTTTGTTTGAATGTGTTTGACTTTCATTTGATTCAATTAGCTTTGTAGAATGTATCTGACTTTCATTTGATTCAATTAGCTTTGTAGAATGTATTTGACTTTTATTTGATTTAATTAGCTTTGTTTGAATGTATTTGACTCTCATTTGATTCAAATAGCTTTGTTTGAATGTGTTTCACTTTTATTTGATTCAATTAGCTTTGTAGAACGTATTTGGCTTTCATTTGATTCAATTAGCTTTGTTTGAATGTGTTTGACTTTCATTTGATTCCATCAGCTTTGTAGAATGTATTTGACTTTCAATTGATTAAAATAGCTTTGTTTGAATGTGTTTGACTTTCAATTGATTCAATTAGCTTTGTAGAATGTATTACACTGTCATTTGATTCAAATAGCTTTGTTTAAATGTGTATGAATTTCATTTAATTCAATTTGCTTTGTAGAATGCATTTCACTTTCATTTGATTTATATAGCTTTGTTTGAATGTGTTTGACTTTCATTTAAATTAAAAAGCTTTTTTTGAGTGTTTGACTTTCATTTGATTTAAAAGGCTTTGTTTGAATGTGTTTGACTTTCATTTGATTTAACTAGCTTTGTAGAATGTATTTTATTTTTATTTGATTTAATTAGCTTTGTTTGAATTTATTTGACTCTCATTTGATTCAAATAGCTTTGTTTGAATGTGTTTGACTTTCATTTGATTTAATTAGCTTTGTAGAATGTATTGGACTTTCATTTGATTTAAATAGCTTTATTTGAATGTGTTTGACTTTCATTTGATTCAATTAGCTTTGTAGAATGTATTTGACTTTCATTTGATTCGAAATCTTTGTTTGAATGTGTTTGACTTTCATTTGATTCAATTAGCTTTGTTTGAATGTGTTTGACTTTAATTTAATTCAATTAACTTTGTAGAATGTATTAGACTTTTATTTGATTTAATTAGCTTTGTTTGAATGTATTTGACTCTCATTTAATTCAAATAGCTTTGTTAATGTGCTTGACTTTCATTTGATTCAATTAGCTGATGCGTGCATCAATGTGAACGATGAGCATGTTGAAGAATTATTCCAAGAAAGTCAAGAAAGCATGAATCTATACTTGGAAGCTTCTTCAATAGGTCAAACTTACTATCGGGGGCATCAAGACAAAGCCACGCTTTGTATGGTGGCGTTCTTGGGAGTTCTTGAAGCTTCTTGATAGTTCTTTAAGGTTTCTTTAAAAGCTTTCTTAGGTTTTTGCTTACAAGTTTTTACCTTTCACTTGAAAGGGTTTTTCTTGTTTTAAGCACTTAGGATTTCTAATTGCATTAGGAATTGTTTTAGTCTAGTAGGCGTCAATAATAGCTTGGAGTGCAAGCTTGAGTTAGGATAAAATAGGCAAGTTTTATCTTAAGAGTAGTTAGAGTTTAAGTAGGATTAAATAACTAAATCAAAGTTATCTAAACTTGATTAAGTTATGCAATCCGTGGGTTTTTGTTAGGGGATTAGAATTCTAATTCAAGTGGGATTAGGATAATTGATTGAGTTTATAAATATAGGGTTGTAATCTTCGAATAATATACAAGTTTAATCATACATTCATAATAATATTTCTTATTGCTTTTGTTTAAGTTGGATTACTTAAATTCTTGATTGGTGGATTCCAATTTGCTGTTTTGTTTGTTTTAGTTAAAACAATCACCTAGGTTGATTAATTAGGTGGATTCTTGATTAATTAATCTAAGTTTCTTGCTTAATTCTTGGTGAATTTTCTGTATAGAATTAGGTTAGATTCATATCTTTGTGAGGCTTAGTTTTCGGACTAAAAATCACATCATCTTGGTATGATGATGCGTGCATCAATGTGAACGATGAGCATGTTGAAGAATTATTCCAAGAAAGTCAAGAAAGCATGAATCTATACTTGGAAGCTTCTTCAATAGGTCAAACTTACTATCGGGGGCATCAAGACAAAGCCACGCTTTGTATGGTGGCGTTCTTGGGAGTTCTTGAAGCTTCTTGATAGTTCTTTAAGGTTTCTTTAAAAGCTTTCTTAGGTTTTTGCTTACAAGTTTTTACCTTTCACTTGAAAGGGTTTTTCTTGTTTTAAGCACTTAGGATTTCTAATTGCATTAGGAATTGTTTTAGTCTAGTAGGCGTCAATAATAGCTTGGAGTGCAAGCTTGAGTTAGGATAAAATAGGCAAGTTTTATCTTAAGAGTAGTTAGAGTTTAAGTAGGATTAAATAACTAAATCAAAGTTATCTAAACTTGATTAAGTTATGCAATCCGTGGGTTTTTGTTAGGGGATTAGAATTCTAATTCAAGTGGGATTAGGATAATTGATTGAGTTTATAAATATAGGGTTGTAATCTTCGAATAATATACAAGTTTAATCATACATTCATAATAATATTTCTTATTGCTTTTGTTTAAGTTGGATTACTTAAATTCTTGATTGGTGGATTCCAATTTGCTGTTTTGTTTGTTTTAGTTAAAACAATCACCTAGGTTGATTAATTAGGTGGATTCTTGATTAATTAATCTAAGTTTCTTGCTTAATTCTTGGTGAATTTTCTGTATAGAATTAGGTTAGATTCATATCTTTGTGAGGCTTAGTTTTCGGACTAAAAATCACATCATCTTGGTATCAGAGCACAGTTTCGGTAGAATTTAAACTGGTGACGTTAGGCTTGGAATTTTTGGCTGAAATTTTGTGGCAAGATTCAGAAAATGTAGATCAACATTGTGTCAAAATTTCGTGTCAATTGGACGCGTAACGAAGTCTGTGCAACCTCAAACTTTTGAGAGTGTTACACAAAGTTGCGATCTGGAGAACGGTTCTTATTTGCTTCAAGAATCAATCAAGATTCAATCTTTTAATCAAGATTTTGCATAAACTAAACCTGGTTTGTGTAGGAGCAATGAGTGACGAAGAAATCCCAGGGATTCCAAGGGGTTTGAACCTTGATCAAGCGCATAACTTGCGGAGGGATCGTCAAATAGAGCGATTGTCACAACAATTGCAAGAAGTATTGGCTAGGCTTGACGAACGTGACAAAACTTCATCTTCAAGGAAGAACAAATCAGTTGCAATTTCTAGTTCAAGTGAAGACGAATATGAAAGGAGAAAAGCAAGTAGATCACGCCATAAAGATTCATCTTCGAGTGATGAACCTAGAAGGCATAGACGGAAGAACAAGGCCAAAGATGATGACCGAAATATAAGGTTAGATTTTCCGGAATTCAATGGTAGTATGCTAGACCCCGAAAAATATTTTGAGTGGGTTAGAAGAGCCGAAACACTCTTTGATTACAAGGAGTATGATGAACGAAAGAGGTGCAAACTTGCTGAATTAAAACTCACAGGTTATGCGAGTTTATGGTATGATAATCTCAAGAAAAAGAGACGCAAGGAGGGACGATCCAAGATCACTACTTGGACACAATTGCAGAAATATATGAAGCGTCAATTTGTGCCCCATGAGTACGTGCAAGAAGTGTATCTCAAGATGCAGACTTTTAAGCAAGGAAATCAATCCGTGGAGGCTTATTTGTGTGAGTTTGAGAAACTATGTTTATTGTGTGATTTAGAAGAAATTCTAGGGCACAAAATAGCACGTTTTATTGCAGGTTTGAACGAAAATGTTCAAGAGAAGATTGAATTGCACGAATACTATTCGTTTGAAGAAGTATGCAAGGCGGCCATTAAGGTTGAAAGACAATTCAAGGCCAAGAAGACCTCAAGTGTGAAACCGTTCACACGCACGTTCACAAAGGCTAGTGACAAGCCTACCTTTGATAGGACTTCTTCTAATCCGTATGCTAAAGATAACAAACCCAGAAACGAAGCTAGCAAGAAGGTGACCGAAGATAGAAAATGTTTCAAATGTGGGAGTGTTGGCCACATAGCAAGCAATTGCTACTCAAAACGCACTATGACGGCTCAAGAATGGGAAGAAGAGAAAGCTAGGTGCGAGGGAAATAGTGACATGGAGGTTGTGGTCGAGAAAGAACGTGATTTTGAAGAAGAGGAGGGTAGTGCCGAAGAGGTTGATGGTGAAACGCAAGGAAAGAGCTTGGTTCTAAGGAGAGCTCTTCACTCTAAACCTATGCCCGTTGAAGAGAATCAAAGAGAGAAAATCTTTTTAACAAGGTGCAAGGTGGAAGATCGATTGTGTGACGTAATAATAGACTCGGGAAGTTGCACAAATGTGGTGTCTACAACTTTGATCAACAAATTAGAGTGGCCTACAACCGATCACCCAAAACCTTACAAGCTACATTGGCTCAATGATGCTAGTGACGTGAAGGTAACGAAACGAGCCCTAATCACCTTTTCAATTGGCAAATATCATGATAAAGTTTTATGTGATGTATGCCCTATGGATGCTTGTCATATCTTATTGGGTAGACCATGGCAATATGATAGATTTGTCAAGTTTAATGGTAGGACAAATGTGTATATAATTCGAAAAGGAAAGGGGGAAAAATCATATGCATTGAAACCACTTGTTGATCATAGAATTAACCCTAGTTCAAAAGGTGCATATTTAATTGGGGAAAAGGAGTTGGAGAAAGAGATCAACAACAACAATATAGTATATATTATGGTGGCTAACAATGTGCAAGTGAATGAAAGTAAACAAGAAAAGAGGCCCGTGGAATTAGAAGTAGTATTGCAAGAGTATTGTGATGTTTTTCCTAGTGAATTACCACCGGGATTACCACCAATTCGTGGTATTGAACATCAAATTGATCTTATTCCGGGAGCTCCACTACCTAACAAGGCAGCATATAGAAGTAATCCGGAAGAAACAAAGGAAATGCAACGTCAAATAGAGGAATTGATGCAAAGAGGCTACGTGAAAGAGAGTATGAGCCCATGTGCCGTGCCTACATTGTTAGTTCCAAAAAAAGATGGGAGTTGGCGTATGTGCATTGATAGTAGGAGTGTGAACAACATAACCATCAAGTATAGATTTCCTATACCTAGACTTGATGATTTGTTAGACGAATTGCATGGTTCAAAGCTATTTTCCAAGATTGATCTTATGAGTGGCTATCATCAAATACGCATGAGGGAAGGAGATGAATGGAAGACGGCTTTCAAGACTAAAGTGGGGTTGTATGAGTGGTTGGTCATGCCTTTTGGTCTAACCAATGCGCCCAGTACATTTATGAGATTGATGAACGAGGTGTTGAAACCATTTCTTGGAAGGTTCGTAGTTGTTTACTTGGATGACATATTAATTTATTCTGAAAATTTCAATGATCATCTAATGCATTTGAGAAGCGTTTTGGAGGTTCTTAGGGAGAAGAAGTTGTACGCAAAATTGGAAAAATGTTATTTTCTTGTTCCTAGCGTGACGTTTCTAGGGTATGTAGTATCCAAAGATGGTGTGTCCGTGGATCAATCCAAGGTTGAAGCTATCAAGACTTGGCCCGTACCTACCAATGTGAGTGAAGTTAGATCGTTTCATGGTCTAGCGTCGTTTTATAGAAGATTTGTGAAGAATTTTTCCACGATAGTTGCACCTATGACTGAATGCTTGAAGAAAGACAAGGGAAAATTCGAGTGGACCAAGGAAGCCCAACGTGCATTTGATTTGGTCAAAAGGAAGCTATGTGAAGCACCCGTACTTGCATTGCCGGATTTTTCACAACCATTTGAGGTAGAGACCGACGCTAGTGGTGTAGGGATTGGTGCCGTTTTGGTTCAAAAGAAGCGCCCTATTGCCTATTTTAGTGAGAAATTAAACGGTGCTAGATTGAACTATTCTACCTATGACAAGGAGTTCTATGCTATTGTGCGAGCATTGGACCATTGGAGTCACTATTTGCGCCCAAATCACTTTGTGTTGCATAGTGATCACGAAGCTTTGAAGTACATTCATGGTCAACAAAAATTGAACCCTAGACATGCTAAATGGGTAGAGTTTCTACAAGCTTTCAATTTTTCTTCAAAGTATAAGGAGGGGAAAGCAAATGTAGTGGCCGATGCACTATCTAGAAGACACACGTTGCTTGGAGTGTTGAGTTGTAAACTACTTGGTTTCGCGTTAATCAAGGAGTACTATAAGGGGGACGTGGATTTCTCTACAATCCTAGAGGAGTGTTCCAAGGGGCCGTAGGTTCCTATGTTTTACAAGACGGTTTTCTTTTCAAGGGGAATCGTTTGTGCGTGCCTAAGTGTTCTATTAGAGAATTAATAGTAAGAGAAGTGCATGGAGGAGGGATAGCGGGACATTTTGGCATAACGAAAACATTAACTATGCTGCAAGAGCATTTTTATTGGCCTAGAATGCTAGCGGATGTACAATCAATAGTTTCTAGGTGTGCAACATGTCAAAAAGCCAAGGCTACGTTTCATCAAGGCTTATATACGCCCTTGCCCGTGCCAGATTCACCTTGGGAAGACGTGTCTATGGATTTTGTAGTTGGTTTGCCAAGGACTCAAAGAGGAAAGGACTCAATCATGGTTGTAGTGGATCGATTTTCCAAGATGGCTCATTTCATACCTTGTCACAAAGTGGACGATGCTATGAAAGTGGCGGAATTGTATTTCAAGGAAGTGGTGAGACTACATGGGTTGCCGAACAGTATTGTGAGTGATCGTGATACAAAGTTCATGAGTTTCTTTTGGAAATCACTATGGAAGTTGGTGGGAACGAAGCTGTTATTTAGTACATCATATCACCCGCAAACGGACGGACAAACGGAGGTAACAAATCGAACTCTTGGTGTGCTTTTACGTGGACTAGTGAGCAAAACACAAAAAGATTGGGATATTAAGCTTGCTCATGCCGAGTTTGCTTACAATAGATCACCTGCTTATGCCACAAAACACACACCATTCGAAGTTGTTTATGGTGTCAATCCAAAAATGCCCATTGATTTAATTGAAATTCCAAAAGGGGAAGTGATTCATAAGGATGCCGAGACTAAAATCAAGTACATGATAAAGCTACACGCACAAGTTAGAGCTAGGATTGAACGTGTCAATGAACTCTACAAAGCACGAGCTAACAAGAACAAAAAGCCACAAAGTTTTGAAGTTGGCGACTTGGTGTGGCTACACTTGAGAAAAGAGAGATTTCCTAACAAACGAAAGAATAAATTGATGCCAAGAAGTGAGGGGCCGTTCAAGATTATTGAGAAGATCAATGAGAATGCATATAAGCTTGAATTGCCGGGAGAATATGGTGTAAGCGCAACATTTAATATTGGGGATTTGGTGAAGTATTTGCCAGATGGTGCTATTGAAGATTTGAGGGCAAATTCTTTTGAAGAAGGGGAGGATGATGCGTGCATCAATGTGAACGATGAGCATGTTGAAGAATTATTCCAAGAAAGTCAAGAAAGCATGAATCTATACTTGGAAGCTTCTTCAATAGGTCAAACTTACTATCGGGGGCATCAAGACAAAGCCACGCTTTGTATGGTGGCGTTCTTGGGAGTTCTTGAAGCTTCTTGATAGTTCTTTAAGGTTTCTTTAAAAGCTTTCTTAGGTTTTTGCTTACAAGTTTTTACCTTTCACTTGAAAGGGTTTTTCTTGTTTTAAGCACTTAGGATTTCTAATTGCATTAGGAATTGTTTTAGTCTAGTAGGCGTCAATAATAGCTTGGAGTGCAAGCTTGAGTTAGGATAAAATAGGCAAGTTTTATCTTAAGAGTAGTTAGAGTTTAAGTAGGATTAAATAACTAAATCAAAGTTATCTAAACTTGATTAAGTTATGCAATCCGTGGGTTTTTGTTAGGGGATTAGAATTCTAATTCAAGTGGGATTAGGATAATTGATTGAGTTTATAAATATAGGGTTGTAATCTTCGAATAATATACAAGTTTAATCATACATTCATAATAATATTTCTTATTGCTTTTGTTTAAGTTGGATTACTTAAATTCTTGATTGGTGGATTCCAATTTGCTGTTTTGTTTGTTTTAGTTAAAACAATCACCTAGGTTGATTAATTAGGTGGATTCTTGATTAATTAATCTAAGTTTCTTGCTTAATTCTTGGTGAATTTTCTGTATAGAATTAGGTTAGATTCATATCTTTGTGAGGCTTAGTTTTCGGACTAAAAATCACATCAGTTAATTCAATTAGCTTTGTTTGAATGTGTTTGACTTTCATTTGATTCAATTAGCTTTGTAGAATGTATTTGACTTTTATTTGATTTAATTAGCTTTGTTTGAATGTATTTGACTCTCATTTGATTCAAATAGCTTTGTTTGAATGTGTTTCACTTTCATTTGATTCAATTAGTTTTGTAGAATGCATTTCACTTTCATTTTATTCAAATAGCTTTGTTTGAATGTGTTTGACTTTCATTTGATACAATTAGCTTTGTAGAACGTATTTGACTGTCATTTGATTCAAATAGCTTTGTTTGAATGTGTTTGACTTTCATTTGATTCAATCAGCTTAGTAGAATGTATTTGACTTTCATTTGATTCAAATAGCTTTGTTTGAATGTGTTTGACTTTCATTTGATTCAATTAGCTTTGTTTGAAAGTGTTTGACTTTCATTTGATTCAATTAGCTTTGTAGAATGTATTTGACTTTTATTTGATTTAATTTGCTTTGTTTGAATGTTTTTCACTCTCATTTGATTAAAATAGCTTTGTTTGAATGTGCTTGACTTTCATTTGATTCAATTAGCTTTGTTTGAATGTGTTGTACTTTCATTTGATTCAATTAGCTTTGTTGAATGTAATTGACTCTCATTTGATTCAATTAGCTTTGTTTGAATGTGTTTGACTTTCATTTAATTCAATTAGCTTTGTAGAATGTATTTGACTCTCATTTGATTCAAATAGCTTTGTTTAATGCGTTTAACTTTCATTTGATTCAATTAGCTTTGTAGAATACATTTCACTTTCATTTAATTTAAACAACTTTGTTTTAATGTGTTTGACTTTCATTTGACTCAAATAGCTTTATTTGACTGCGTTTGACTTTCATTTGATACAATAAGCTTTGTAGAACGTATTTGACTTTCATTTGATTCAAATAGCTTTATTTGAATGTGTTTGACTTTCATTTGATTCAATTAGCTTTGTAGAATGTATTTGACTTTCATTTGAGTCAAATAACTTTGTTTGACTATGTTTGATTTTCATTTGTTTTAATTTGCTTTGTAGAATGTATTTGACTTTCATTTTCTTCAAATAGCTTTGTTTGAATGTGTTTGACTTTCATTTGATTCAATTAGCTTTGTAGAATGTATTTGACATTCATTTAATTAAAATAGCTTTGTTTGAATGTGTTTGACTTTCATTTGATTCAATTAGCTTTGTTTGAATGTGTTTGACTTTCATTTGATTCAATTAGCTTTGTAGAATGTATTTGACTTTCATTTGATTCAAATAGCTTTGTTTGAATGTGTTTGACTTTCAATTGATTCAATTAGCTTTGTAGAATGTATGTGACTGTCATTTGATTCAAATAGCTTTGTTTTAATGTGTTTGAATATCATTTAATTCAATTTGCTTTGTAGAATGTATTTCACTTTCATTTGATTTATATAGCTTTGTTTGAATGTGTTTGACTTTCATTTAAATTAAAAAGCTTTTTTTTGAATGTGTTTGACTTTCATTTGATTTAAAAGGCTTTGTTTGAATGTGTTTGACTTTCATTTGATGCAATTAGCTTTGTAGAATGTATTTTACTTTTATTTGATTTAATTAGCTTTGTTTGAATTTATTTGACTCTCATTTGATTCAAATAGCTTTGTTTGAATGTGTTTGACTTTCATTTGATTCAATTACCTTTGTTTGAATGTGTTTGACTTTAATTTAATTCAATTAGCTTTGTAGAATGTATTAGACTTTTATTTGATTTAATTAGCTTTGTAGAATGTATTTGACTTTCATTTGATTCAAATAGCTTTATTTGAATGTGTTTGACTTTCAATTGATTCAATTAGCTTTGTAGAATGTATTTGACTGTCATTTGATTCAAATAGCTTTGTTTGAATGTGTTTGACCTTCATTTAATTCAATTTTCTTTGTAGAATGCATTTCACTTTCATTTGATTTATATAGCTTTGTTTGAATGTGTTTGACTATCATTTAAATTAAAAAGCTTTTTTGAATGTGTTTGACATTCATTTGATTTAAAAGGCTTTGTTTGAATGTGTTTGACTTTCATTTGATGCAATTAGCTTTGTAGAATGTACTTTACTTTTATTTGATTTAATTAGCTTTGTTTGAATTTATTTGACTCTCATTTGATTCAAATAGCTTTGTTTGAATGTGATTGACTTTCATTTGATTCAATTAGCTTTGTAGAATGTATTTGACTTTAATTTGATTCAAATAGCTTTATTTGAATGTGTTTGACTTTCATTTGATTCAATTAGCTTTGTAGAATATATTTGACTTTCATGTAATACGAAATCTTTGTTTGAATGTGTTTGACTTTCATTTGATTCAATTAGCTTTGTTTGAATGTGTTTGACTTTCATTTGATTCAATTCGCTTTGTTGAATGTATTTGACTTTCAGTTAATTCAATTAGCTTTGTTTGAATGTGTTTGACTTTCATTTGATTCAATTAGCTTTGTAGAATGTATTTGACTTTAATTTTATTTAATTAGCTTTGTTTGAATGTATTTGACTCTCATTTGATTCGAATAGCTTTGTTTGAATGTGTTTCACTTTCATTTGATTCAATTAGCTTTGTAGAATGCATTTAACTTTCATTTTATTCAAATAGCTTTGTTTGAATGTGTTTGACTTTCATTTGATACAATTAGCTTTGTAGAACGTATTTGACTGTCATTTGATTCAAATAGCTTTGTTTGAATGTGTTTGACTTTCATTTGATTTAATTAGCTTAGTAGAATGTATTTGACTTTCATTTGATTCAAATAGCTTTGTTTGAATGTGTTTGACTTTCATTTGATTCAATTAGCTTTGTAGAATGTATTTGACTCTCATTTGATTCAAATAGCTTTGTTTGAATGCGTTTAACTTTCATTTGATTCAATTAGCTTTGTAGAATACATTTCACTTTCATTTAATTTAAACAACTTTGTTTTAATGTGTTTGACTTTCATTTGACTCAAATAGCTTTATTTGACTGCGTTTGACTTTCATTTGATACAATAAGCTTTGTAGAACGTATTTGACTTTCATTTGATTCAAATAGCTTTATTTGAATGTGTTTGACTTTCATTTGATTCAATTAGCTTTGTAGAATGTATTTGACTTTCATTTGAGTCAAATAACTTTGTTTGACTATGTTTGATTTTCATTTGTTTTAATTTGCTTTGTAGAATGTATTTGACTTTCATTTTCTTCAAATAGCTTTGTTTGAATGTGTTTGACTTTCATTTGATTCAATTAGCTTTGTAGAATGTATTTGACATTCATTTAATTAAAATAGCTTTGTTTGAATGTGTTTGACTTTCATTTGATTCAATTAGCTTTGTTTGAATGTGTTTGACTTTCATTTGATTCAATTAGCTTTGTAGAATGTATTTGACTTTCATTTGATTCAAATAGCTTTGTTTGAATGTGTTTGACTTTCAATTGATTCAATTAGCTTTGTAGAATGTATGTGACTGTCATTTGATTCAAATAGCTTTGTTTTAATGTGTTTGAATTTCATTTAATTCAATTTGCTTTGTAGAATGTATTTCACTTTCATTTGATTTATATAGCTTTGTTTGAATGTGTTTGACTTTCATTTAAATTAAAAAGCTTTTTTTGAATGTGTTTGACTTTCATTTGATTTAAAAGGCTTTGTTTGAATGTGTTTGACTTTCATTTGATGCAATTAGCTTTGTAGAATGTATTTTACTTTTATTTGATTTAATTAGCTTTGTTTGAATTTATTTGACTCTCATTTGATTCAAATAGCTTTGTTTGAATGTGTTTGACTTTCATTTGATTCAATTACCTTTGTTTGAATGTGTTTGACTTTAATTTAATTCAATTAGCTTTGTAGAATGTATTAGACTTTTATTTGATTTAATTAGCTTTGTAGAATGTATTTGACTTTCATTTGATTCAAATAGCTTTATTTGAATGTGTTTGACTTTCAATTGATTCAATTAGCTTTGTAGAATGTATTTGACTGTCATTTGATTCAAATAGCTTTGTTTGAATGTGTTTGACCTTCATTTAATTCAATTTTCTTTGTAGAATGCATTTCACTTTCATTTGATTTATATAGCTTTGTTTGAATGTGTTTGACTATCATTTAAATTAAAAAGCTTTTTTGAATGTGTTTGACTTTCATTTGATTTAAAAGGCTTTGTTTGAATGTGTTTGACTTTCATTTGATGCAATTAGCTTTGTAGAATGTACTTTACTTTTATTTGATTTAATTAGCTTTGTTTGAATTTATTTGACTCTCATTTGATTCAAATAGCTTTGTTTGAATGTGTTTGACTTTCATTTGATTCAATTAGCTTTGTAGAATGTATTTGACTTTAATTTGATTCAAATAGCTTTATTTGAATGTGTTTGACTTTCATTTGATTCAATTAGCTTTGTAGAATATATTTGACTTTCATGTAATACGAAATCTTTGTTTGAATGTGTTTGACTTTCATTTGATTCAATTAGCTTTGTTTGAATGTGTTTGACTTTCATTTGATTCAATTCGCTTTGTTGAATGTATTTGACTTTCAGTTAATTCAATTAGCTTTGTTTGAATGTGTTTGACTTTCATTTGATTCAATTAGCTTTGTAGAATGTATTTGACTTTAATTTTATTTAATTAGCTTTGTTTGAATGTATTTGACTCTCATTTGATTCAAATAGCTTTGTTTGAATGTGTTTCACTTTCATTTGATTCAATTAGCTTTGTAGAATGCATTTAACTTTCATTTTATTCAAATAGCTTTGTTTGAATGTGTTTGACTTTCATTTGATACAATTAGCTTTGTAGAACGTATTTGACTGTCATTTGATTCAAATAGCTTTGTTTGAATGTGTTTGACTTTCATTTGATTTAATTAGCTTAGTAGAATGTATTTGACTTTCATTTGATTCAAATAGCTTTGTTTGAATGTGTTTGACTTTCATTTGATTCAATTAGCTTTGTAGAATGTATTTGACTTTCATGTAATACGAAATCTTTGTTTGAATGTGTTTGACTTTCATTTGATTCAATTAGCTTTGTTTGAATGTGTTTGACTTTCATTTGATTCAATTCGCTTTGTTGAATGTATTTGACTTTCAGTTAATTCAATTAGCTTTGTTTGAATGTGTTTGACTTTCATTTGATTCAATTAGCTTTGTAGAATGTATTTGACTTTTATTTGATTTAATTAGCTTTGTTTGAATGTATTTGACTCTCATTTGATTCAAATAGCTTTGTTTGAATGTGTTTCACTTTCATTTGATTCAATTAGTTTTGTAGAATGCATTTCACTTTCATTTTATTCAAATAGCTTTGTTTGAATGTGTTTGACTTTCATTTGATACAATTAGCTTTGTAGAACGTATTTGACTGTCATTTGATTCAAATAGCTTTGTTTGAATGTGTTTGACTTTCATTTGATTCAATTAGCTTAGTAGAATGTATTTGACTTTCATTTGATTCAAATAGCTTTGTTTGAATGTGTTTGACTTTCATTTGATTCAGTTAGCTTTGTTTGAAAGTGTTTGTCTTTCATTTGATTCAATTAGCTTTGTAGAATGTATTTGACTTTTATTTGATTTAATTTGCTTTGTTTGAATGTATTTCACTCTCATTTGATTAAAATAGCTTTGTTTGAATGTGCTTGACTTTCATTTGATTCAATTAGCTTTGTTTGAATGTGTTGTACTTTCATTTGATTCAATTAGCTTTGTTGAATGTAATTGACTCTCATTTGATTCAATTAGCTTTGTTTGAATGTGTTTGACTTTCATTTAATTCAATTAGCTTTGTAGAATGTATTTGACTCTCATTTGATTCAAATAGCTTTGTTTGAATGCGTTTAACTTTCATTTGATTCAATTAGCTTTGTAAAATACATTTCACTTTCATTTAATTTAAACAACTTTGTTTTAATGTGTTTGACTTTCATTTGACTCAAATAGCTTTATTTGATTGCGTTTGACTTTCATTTGATACAATAAGCTTTGTAGAACGTATTTGACTTTCATTTGATTCAAATAGCTTTATTTGAATGTGTTTGACTTTCATTTGATTCAATTAGCTTTGTAGAATGTATTTGACTTTCATTTGAGTCAAATAACTTTGTTTGACTATGTTTGATTTTCATTTGTTTTAATTTGCTTTGTAGAATGTATTTGACTTTCATTTTCTTCATGTAGCTTCGTTTGAATGTGTTTGACTTTCATTTGATTCAATTAGCTTTGTAGAATGTATTTGACATTCATTTAATTAAAATAGCTTTGTTTGAATGTGTTTGACTTTCATTTGATTCAATTAGCTTTGTTTGAATGTGTTTGACTTCCATTTGATTCAATTAGCTTTGTAGAATGTATTTGACTTTCATTTGATTCAAATAGCTTTGTTTGAATGTGTTTGACTTTCAATTGATTCAATTAGCTTTGTAGAATGTATGTGACTGTCATTTGATTCAAATAGCTTTGTTTTAATGTGTTTGAATTTCATTTAATTCAATTTGCTTTGTAGAATGTATTTCACTTTCATTTGATTTATATAGCTTTGTTTGAATGTGTTTGACTTTCATTTAAATTAAAAAGCTTTTTTTGAATGTAAACACTTTCATTTGATTTAAAAGGCTTTGTTTGAATGTGTTTGACTTTCATTTGATGCAATTAGCTTTGTAGAATGTATTTTACTTTTATTTGATTTAATTAGCTTTGTTTGAATTTATTTGACTCTCATTTGATTCAAATAGCTTTGTTTGAATGTGTTTGACTTTCATTTGATTCAATTAGCTTTGTAGAATGTATTTGACTTTCATTTGATTCAAATAGCTTTGTAGAATGTATTTGACTTTCATTTAATACGAAATCTTTGTTTGAATGTGTTTGACTTTCATTTGATTCAATTAGCTTTGTTTGAATGTGTTTTTCTTTCATTTGATTCAATTCGCTTTGTTGAATGTATTTGACTTTCAGTTAATACAATTAGCTTTGTTTGAATGTATTTGACTTTCATTTGATTCAATTAGCTTTGTTTGAATGTCTTTCACTTTCATTTGATTCAATTAGCTTTGTAGAATGCATTTCACTTTCATTTTATTCAAATAGCTTTATTTGAATGTGTTTGACTTTCATTTGATTCAATTAGCTTTGTAGAATGTATTTGACTTTCATTTGAGTCAAATAACTTTGTTTGACTATGTTTGATTTTCATTTGTTTTAATTTGCTTTGTAGAATGTATTTGACTTTCATTTTCTTCAAGTAGCTTTGTTTGAATGTGTTTGACTTTCATTTGATTCAATTAGCTTTGTAGAATGTATTTGACATTCATTTAATTAAAATAGCTTTGTTTGAATGTGTTTGACTTTCATTTGATTCAATTAGCTTTGTTTGAATGTGTTTGACTTCCATTTGATTCAATTAGCTTTGTAGAATGTATTTGACTTTCATTTGATTCAAACAGCTTTGTTTGAATGTGTTTGACTTTCAATTGATTCAATTAGCTTTGTAGAATGTATGTGACTGTCATTTGATTCAAATAGCTTTGTTTTAATGTGTTTGAATTTCATTTAATTCAATTTGCTTTGTAGAATGTATTTCACTTTCATTTGATTTATATAGCTTTGTTTGAATGTGTTTGACTTTCATTTAAATTAAAAAGCTTTTTTTGAATGTGTTTGACTTTCATTTGATTTAAAAGGCTTTGTTTGAATGTGTTTGACTTTCATTTGATGCAATTAGCTTTGTAGAATGTATTTTACTTTTATTTGATTTAATTAGCTTTGTTTGAATTTATTTGACTCTCATTTGATTCAAATAGCTTTGTTTGAATGTGTTTGACTTTCATTTGATTCAATTAGCTTTGTAGAATGTATTTGACTTTCATTTGATTCAAATAGCTTTGTAGAATGTATTTGACTTTCATTTAATACGAAATCTTTGTTTGAATGTGTTTGACTTTCATTTGATTCAATTAGCTTTGTTTGAATGTGTTTTTCTTTCATTTGATTCAATTCGCTTTGTTGAATGTATTTGACTTTCAGTTAATACAATTAGCTTTGTTTGAATGTATTTGACTTTCATTTGATTCAATTAGCTTTGTTTGAATGTCTTTCACTTTCATTTGATTCAATTAGCTTTGTAGAATGCATTTCACTTTCATTTTATTCAAATAGCTTTGTTTGAATGTGTTTGACTTTCATTTGATACAATTAGCTTTGTAGAACGTATTTGACTGTCATTTGATTCAAATAGCTTTGTTTGAATTTATTTGACTTTCATTTGATTCAATTAGCTTAGTAGAATGTATTTGACTTTCATTTGATACAATTAGCTTTGTAGAACGTATTTGACTTTCATTTGATTCAAATAGCTTTATTTGAATGTGTTTGACTTTCATTTCTTTTAATTAGCTTTGTAGAATGTATTTGACTTTCATTTGAGTCAAACGTATTTGACTTTCATTTGATTCAAATAGCTTTGTTTGAATGTGTTTGACTTTCATCTGATTCAAATAGCTTTGTTTGAATGTGTTTGACTTTCAATTGATTCAATTAGCTTTGTAGAATGTGTTTGACTGTCATTTGATTCAAATAGCTTTGTTTGAATGTGTTTGACTTTCATTTGATTCAATTCGCTTTGTAGAACGTATTTGACTGTCATTTGATTCAAATTGCTTTCTTTCAATGTGTTTGACTTTCATTTGATTCAATTAGCTTAGTAGAATGTATTTGACTTTCATTTCATTTAAATAGCTTTGTTTGAATGTGTTTGACTTTCATTTGATTCAATTAGCTTAGTAGAATGTATTTTACTTTCATTTCATTCAAATAGCTTTGTTTGAATGTGTTTGACTTTCATTTGATTCAATTAGCTTTGTAGAATGTATTTGACTTTCACTTGATTCCAAAGCTTTGTTTGAATGTGTTTGACTTTGATTAAATTCAATTAGCTTATTTTGAATGTGTTTGACTTTAATTCAATTCAATTAGCATTGTAGAATGTATTTGACTTCCATTTGATTCAATTAGCTTTGTTTGAATGTGTTTGACTTTTATATGATTCAATTAGCTTTGTAGAATGTATTTGACTTTGATATGATTTAATTAGCTTTGTTTGAATGTGTTTGACTTTCATTTGATTCAATTAGCTTTGTAGAATGTATTTGACTTTCATTTGAATCAAATAACTTTGTTTGACTGTGTTTGACTTTCATTTGATCCAATTTGCTTTGTAGAATGTATTTGACTTTCATTTTCTTCAAATAGCTTTGTTTGAATGTGTTTGACTTTCATTTGATTCAATTCGCTTTGTTAAATGTATTTGACTTTCAGTTAATTCAATTAGCTTTGTTTGAATGTGTTTGACTTTCATTTGATACAATTAGCTTTGTAGAACAAATTTGACTTTCATTTGATTCAAATAGCTTTGTTTGAATGTGTTTGACTTTCATTTGATTCAAAAAGCTTTGTTTGAATGTGTTTCACTTTCAATTGATTCAATTAGCTTTGTAGAATGTGTTTGACTGTCATTTGATTCAAATAGCTTTGTTTAAATGTGTTTGAATTTCATTTAGATCAATTTGCTTTGTAGAATGCATTTCACTTTCATTTGATTTATATAGCTTTGTTTGAATGTGTTTGACTTTCATTTAAATTAAAAAGCTTTTTGAATGTGTTTGACTTTCATTTGATTTAAAAGGCTTTGTTTGAATGTGTTTGACTTTCATTTGATTCAATTAGCTTTTTAGAATGTATTTTACTTTTATTTGATTTAATTAGCTTTGTTTGAATTTATTTGACTCTCCTTTGATTCAAATAGCTTTGTTTGAATGTGTTTGACTTTCATTTGATTCAATTAGCTTTGTAGAATGTATTTGACTTTCATTTGATTCAAATAGCTTTATTTGAATGTGTTTGACTTTCATTTGATTCAATTAGCTTTGTAGAATGTATTTGACTTTCATTTGATTCAAAATCTTTGTTTGAATGTGTTTGACTTTCATTTGATTCAATTAGCTTTGTTTGAATGTGTTTGACTTTAATTTAATTCAATTAGCATTGTAGAATGTATTAGACTTTTATTTGATTTAATTAGCTTTGTTTTAATGTATTTGACTCTCATTTGATTCAAATAGCTTTGTTTGAATGTGTTTGACTTTCATTTGAATTCAAATAGCTTTGTTTGAATGTGTTTACTTTCATTTGATTCAATTAGCTTTGTAGAATGTATTTGACTTTTATTTGATTAAAATAGCTTTGTTTGAATGTGTTTGACTTTCATTTGATTCAATTAGCTTTGTTTGAATGTGTTTGACTTTCATTTGATTCAATTCGCTTTGTTGAATGTATTTGACTTTCATTTTTATTCAATTAGCTTTGTAGAATGTATTTGACTTTCATTTGATTAAAATAGCTTTGTTTAAATGTGCTTGACTTTCATTTGATTTCAATTAGCTTTGTTTGAATGTGTTTGACTTTCATTTGATTCAATTAGCTTTGTTGAATGTATTTTACTCTCATTTAATTCA
>NW_018743640.1:0-38662 GCF_001683475.1 Chenopodium quinoa | reverse complement strand
TTGTAAATGTATTAGAATTTCATTTGATTCAATTAGCTTTGTTTGAATACGTTTGACTTTCATTTCATTTAATTAGCTTTGTAGAATCCATTTGACTTTCATTTGATAGCTTCGTTGAATGCATTTGACCTTCATTTGATTCAAAAATCTTTGTTTGAATGAATTTGACTTTTATTTTATTCATTTCGCTTTGTAGAATGCAATTTGACTTTCATTTGATTCAATTAGATTTGTGGAATGCATTTGACTTTCATATGATTCAAAAAGCTATGTTTGAATGTGTTTGACTTTCATTTGAATCAATTAGCTTTGTTTGAATGTGTTTTACTTTCATTTGATTTAATTAGCTTTGTAGAATGCATTTGACTTTCTTTTGATTCAATTAGCTTTGATGAATGCATTTGACTTTCATTTGATTCAAAAAGCTTTGTTTATATGTGTTTAACTTTCATTTGATTCTATAAGCTTTGTATAATGTAATAGAATTTCATTTGATTCAATTAGCTTTATTTGAATATGTTTGGTTTTCATTTCATTCAATGAGCCTTGTAGAATCCATTTGACTTTCATTTGATTTAATTAGCTTTGTAGAATGCATTAGACTTTAATTTTGATTTAATTAGCTTTGTTTGAATGTGTTTGACTTTCAATTGATTCAATTAGCTTTGTTTGAATGCTTTTCACTTTCAATTGATTCAATAAACTTTGTAGAATGCTTTCGACTTTCATTTAATTCAATTAGCTTTGTGGAATGCATTTGACTTTCATATGATTCAAAAAGCTTTGTTTGAATGTGTTTTACTTTTATTTGAATCAATTAGCTTTGTTTGAATGTGTTTTTACTTTCATTTGATTTAATTAGCTTTGTAGAATGCATTTGACTTTCTGATGTGGATTTAAACCCCTTAACTTAATAAAGAATCTAAAATCACACAAGTAACACAAGCCCTTCGAATTTCCTAAGAAAATCGAACAACTTAAGAATAACGAACCGGATATGACTTTGAAAACGACCACTCCTGGAACGAATTCAACGCCTCTCAAATTACCTAGACCACTCCTGGAACTAAGTACTTTGATGAACAAAACTTAGACTACTCTAGAACTAAGAATTGAACGTTCTAATTATCAAAACAACTCCTTGAATTGAAAACTAGCAAAAGAATTTGTAAGCAATTAAGCAAAACAAACAATAAACTTGTATTGAATTTTCTGGTTTTGGTTGTGTATACAAAGCCACGAAAAATCCCTTATTTATAGACTAAACTAACTATTCCTAAGTCTATTCGAACTAGGAAAAAAACCTAGCCTTGATCCCCAAGTATCCTAGATAGAATAGGAAAACCAATTCTAATGGAACTAGGAAACTAGTAATAAGACTAGTTCTAATTAAACTAAAACTTCTTAAAACAATTCCTAATTGACTTAGAAATTATTTTAAACTAAAATAACAGAAATTAAGAAGATTCCTAATTGCTTAAACCAAGAAAAACCCTTTCAAGTGAAAGGTAAAAACTTGCAAGCAAAAACTCTAGAAAAAACTAAGTTAGGAAAATCTTTCTTTTCGTACTGCGGCCGAACCACCGTCTCACGCGCTGCCATCATCGACACGCGCCCACCAACGTGTAGCTGGACTCAGGCCGGAGCTAGGGAGCCGGCGCGTGGCACCCAGATCGGCGCGTCGCCGCCGCTGCTGTCGTTGGAACTAACTGGTCCTTGACTTTTTCTTCAATGGCTGCGCATGTTAACCATGTCTTGATTCTTTACTCCAAGCTCGAACCCTATTGGCCTTAAAACCAATATGATTGGCTCTTCAAAAGAATTTCCCTCTTGATCCACATCATTCTCCCCCTCTTCAAAAGAATTTGTCCTCAAATTCACATCATCTAGGTAAGGAGTCAAATCACCAACATTAAAAGTAGCACTTACATTACCATATTCGCTTGGTAAATCAAGTTTGTAAGCACTATCACCATAAAACTTCCAAAACCTCAAAAGGGCCGTCAGCTCTAGGCATGAGCTTGTTCTTCCTTTTGTTTTGGAAATCTTTCCTTCCTTAAGTGTAACCAAACAAGATCTCCCGGCTTGAATGTAGGTTGCTTGCGCTTTTTGTTTGACCTTTCTTTGTAGACGTTATTCATCTTCTCAATCCTTACTTTAACTTGTTCACATGTCCTCTTAAAAACTTCAAGCCGTTTCTTAGCATCAATATGTTCAATATTATCTCGACTATAGACTAATATATCATCAAGGTAAACGACAATGAACTTATTTAAGAAGGTCTAAGTACCTCGTTCATGAGCCTCATGAATGAACTTGGCGCATTGCATAGCCCAAAGGGCATGACCATCCATTCATATAATCCTTGCTTAGTTTTGAAAGCAGTCTTCCATTCATCTCCTTCTCTAATTCGCATTTGATGGTAGCCACTTCTAAGATCGATCTTGGAAAATATGATAGAACCATGTAACTCATCAAGCATATCTTCTAGTCGTGGCATAGGAAATCGATACTTGATAGTAATGTTGTTGACCGCTCTTGAATCAATACACATTCTCCATGTACCATCTTTCTTTGGAACTAGTAAAGCTGGAACCGCACAAGGGCTCATGCTTTCACGAACATAGCCTCTTTCAATCAATTCCTCTATTTGTCTTTGAAGCTCTTGGGAAGCCGTAGGATCGCACCTATAGGCTGGTTTATTAGGTAGAGGAGCTCCGGGAATAAGATCAATAGCATGCTCTATTCCACGCAAAGGAGGTAGACCTTTAGGAAGTTCCTCTGGGAACACATCCTTAAATTCATCTAGCAACTCTTCTATGTGCATGTTTTGTTGAGGAACTTGTGGATTTCGCCTCTTTTATCACTAAGGCAAAGACCGTGGCTCCCTTTTCTACTTCACTCTCAAGTTCCTTAGCATTCAAAAAGAAATTCGGCACTTGCTTCTCTTTATCTTTGGTATGACCGTAGCTTGAATTAGGGGGTAGAGGATTGAGTTTGAACCTTTTGTTTCCTATTTTGACCGAATAAGTATTTGCCTCACCATCATGTGTAACTTGACGATCAAATTGCCAAGGTCTCCCTAAAAGAAGGTGACAAGCACTCATAGGAATAATATCACACCATAACTTTTCTTTGTATTTGCCAATGGAAAAGCTTACTAAGGCTTGTTTCTTCACATGAAGTCCCTTAGAATCATCAAGCCAACTCAACTTGTAAGGATTCTCATGTACTCTTGTTGGAAGGTTGAGCTTAGTAACCATCTCTGTGGACGCCACATTGGTACATGAACCACTATCAATGATCACCTTGCATGATCTATCTCCTACTTTGCAACGAGTATGGAATAAGTTTTCACGTTGAGATTTGTTAGGGTTTGCTTCGGCATGGAGGATCTTCCTTAACACAAGCACTTGTTCATCATCTTCGGGATCAATCTCATCGTTCTCTTCCTCACTACTTGTTGCCTTAGTTTCGGATTCCTCATCGTCACACCCAAAAACTATGTGTTTTCTCTTCTTCTACTTGTTGTTCGTATTGTCTTATTGTGAGAGCTTTCTTGGAAGGACATTGATCCGACCTATGTCCCTTTCCTTGACATTTGAAACACCTAATTCGGGATTCGAACTCTTCTTTAGATATCTTAACAAATTTCTTTTCTCCACTTGTTGAGCTTTCTCCCTTAGACTCGTAGGAACTCGGTTTAAAAGGCTTGAAAGTTTTGCTTGTTTTGGTCTCTTGTGAGAACTTGGTACCAAAACTCTTTGTACTTGTGCTCTTCTTATCTTCGAGCCAATGACTTTCAATTTTTAAAGCTAGTTTGCACACATCATTGAATGACTCATAAGTACTCAATTCAATCTTCTTAGCAATAGGTCGATTAAGACCCTTAAGGAATCGAGCAATCCGCAATGGTTCTTTCTCCTCCAAATCACAAAGAGAGGTTAGTTTATCAAATTCAGCAATATATTCATTAACACTCTTAGTATCTTGTGTCAACATAGTGAGTTTCACATATAGAATTTGTTCGAAATCATGTGGAAGGTATTTAGAACGCATCTTCTTCTTCAAAACTGTCCATGTCTTGATCTTATCCTTCCCTGCTCTAGCACGTCGAGTCTTTAAATTATCGAACCAAATTCCCGCATTCTTAGTGAGTCGTATATAAGCAATTTTGAAACGTTGAGAATCATCAAAACCTTTATAATCTGAAATTTTCTCTAAGTGTCTCGCCCACTCAAGAAAATCTTCGGGGCTTCCTAGACCCGTAAAATCATCAAGCTTGATACCTTTATCATCGATCTTATTCTTATTATGAGTGTCATCATCACTACTAGAAGCATCACTATCACTATCATGCCGTTTTTTTCTTCTTTTTCTTTTTATCAAGCAATAATTGTGAAAAAGCATTAAAACGTGCCTCCGTATTATCTTGCAATCTTGCAAATTCATCCATGAGTTTGCTCAAAGCTTCCTCCATAATTATAAGACAAAAAAAAGACTTAAAAGAACCCTTATCCACACAGGTATATCCCACAAAAATCGCAACACAACTTGGAACAAAATCGCACACAACGAGCAGTAAGTATTAAATCGGACCAAAACTGACACAGTTTCGGAAAACAGTCCAGTTTAATAGCAAACGAACTCGAAAAATTCCGAAATTTCACAGGCAGAAATTAGACAAAATTTCACCCAAAATCAAAAAAACGAATCACCTGAAAAGACCTTGTAACGAAGGAGAACGAGCCTTCTGAAGTTGACAGAAAAACTGGTTATCCGAGAACAAGTGCGATTTGATGAACGAATTGTTGAACGATCAAAAACCCCTGAAATCTGATACCAATTTGTTTGTGGATTTTAAACCCTTAACTTAATAAAGAATCTAAAATCACACAAGTAACACAAGCCCTTCGAATTTCCTAAGAAAATCGAACAACTTAAGAATAACGAACCGGATATGACTTTTGAAAACGACCACTCCTGGAACGAATTCAACGCCTCTCAAATTACCTAGACCACTCCTGGAACTAAGTACTTTGATGAACAAAACTTAGACTACTCCTAGAACTAAGAATTGAACGTTCTAATTATCAAAAACAACTCCTTTGAATTGAAAACTAGAAAAAGAATTTGTAAGCAATTAAGCAAAACAAACAATAAACTTGTATTGAATTTTCTGGTTTTGGTTGTGTATACAAAGCCACGAAAAATCCCTTATTTATAGACTAAACTAACTATTCCTAAGTCTATTCGAACTAGGAAAAAAACCCTAGCCTTGATCCCCAAGTATCCTAGATAGAATAGGAAAACCAATTCTAATGGAACTAGGAAACTAGTAATAAGACTAGTTCTAATTAACCTAAAACTTCTTAAAACAATTCCTAATTGACTTAGAAATTATTTTAAACTAAAATAACAGAAATTAAGAAGATTCCTAATTGCTTAAACCAAGAAAAACCCTTTTCAAGTGAAAGGTAAAAACTTGCAAGCAAAAACTCTAGAAAAAACTAAGTTAGGAAAATCTTTCTTTCGTACTGCCGCCGAACCACCGTCTCACGCGCTGCCATCATCGACACGCGCCCCACCAACGTGTAGCTGGACTCAGGCCGGAGCTAGGGAGCCGGCGCGTGGCACCCAGATCGGCGCGTCGCCGCCGCTGCTGTCGTTGGAACCTAACTGGTCCTTGACTTTTTCTTCAATGGCTGCGCATGTTAACCATTCTTGATTCTTTACTCCAAGCTCGAACCCTATTGGCCTTAAAACCAATATGATTGGCTCTTCAAAAGAATTTCCCTCTTGATCCACATCACTTTCATTTGATTCAATTAGCTTTGATGAATGCATTTGACTTTCATTTGATTCAAAAAGGTTTGTTTGAATGTGTTTGACTTTATTTGATTCAATTAGCTTTGTAGAAAGCATTAGACTTTCATTTGATTCAATTAGCTTAGTTTGAATTTGTTTGACTTTCATTTGATTCAATTAGCTTTGTGGAATGCATTTGACTTTCATATGATTCAAAAAGCTTTGTTTGAATGTGTTTTGACTTTCATTTGAATCAATTAGCTTTGTTTGAATGTGTTTTACTTTCATTTGATTTAATTAGCTTTGTTAAATGCATTTTGACTTTCATTTGATCAAATTATTTTTGATGAATGCATTTGACTTTCATTTGATTCAAAAAGCTTTGTTTGAATGTGTTTGACTTTCATTTGATTCAATTAGCTTTGTAGAATGCATTAGACTTTCATTTGATTCAATTAGCTTTGATTGAATGTGTTTGACTTTCATTTTATTCAATTAGCTTTGTTAAATGCATTTGACTTTCATTTGATTCAAAATGCTTTGTTTGAATGTGTTTGAGTTTTACTTGATTCTATTAGCTTTGTAGAATGTATTTAGAATTTCATTTGATTCAATTAGCTTTGTTTGAATACGTTTGATATTCATTTTATTTAATTAGCTTTGTAGAATCCATTTGACTTTCATTTGATAGCTTTGTTGAATGCATTTGACCTTCATTTGATTCAAAAAGCTTTGTTTGAATGAATTTGACTTTTATTTTATTCATTTTGCTTTGTCGAATGCATTTGACTTTCATTTGATTCAATTAGATTTGTGGAATGCATTTGACTTTCATATGATTCAAAAAGCTATGTTTGAATGTGTTTGGCTTTCATTTGACTCAATTAGCTTTGTTTTGAATGTGTTTTACTTTCATTTGATTTAATTAGCTTTGTAGAATGCATTTGACTTTCGTTTGATTCAATTAGCTTTGATGAATGCATTTGAATTTCATTTGATTCAAAAAGCTTTGTTTGAATGTGTTTGACTTTCATTTTATTTAATTAGCTTTGTAGAATGCATTAGACTTTCATTTGATTCAATTAGCTTTGTTTGAATGTGTTTAACTTTCATTTGATTTTAATTAGCTTGGTTGAATGCATTTGACTTTCATTTAATTCAAAAAAGCTTTGTTTAAATGTGTTTAACTTTCATTTGATTCTATAAGCTTTGTATAATGTAATAGAATTTCATTTGATTCAATTAGCTTTATTTGAATATGTTTGGTTTTCATTTCATTCAATGAGCCTTGTAGAATCCATTTGACTTTCATTTGATTCAATTAGCTTTGTAAAATGCATTAGACTTTCATTTGATTTTAATTAGCTTTGTTTGAATGAGTTTGACTTTCATTTGATTCAATTAGCTTTGTAGAATGCATTTAACTTTCATTTGATTCAATTAGCTTTGTTGAATGCATTTGACTTTCATATGATTCAAAAAGCTTTGTTTGAATGTGTTTGACTTTTATTTGATTCAATTAGTTTTGTAGAATGCATTAGACTTTCATTTGATTCAATTAGATTTGTTTGAATGTGTTTGACTTTCATTTGATTCAATTAGCTTTTTAAAAAATGCATTTGACTTTCATTTGATTCAATCAGCTTTGTTGAATGCATTTGACTTTCATTTGATTCAAAAAGCTTTGTTTGAATCTGTTTGACTTTCATTTGATTCAAAACGTTTTGTTTGAATGTGTTTGACTTTCATTTGATTTAATTAGCTTTGTAGAATGCATTAGACTTTAATTTGATTTAATTAGCTTTGTTTAAATGTGTTTGACTTTCAATTGATTCAATTAGCTTTGTTTGAATGCTTTTCACTTTCAATTGATTTCAATAAACTTTGTAGAATGCTTTTGACTTTCATTTAATTCAATTAGCTTTGTGGAATGCATTTGACTTTCATATGATTCAAAAAGCTTTGTTTGAATGTGTTTGACTTTTATTTGAATCAATTAGCTTTGTTTGAATGTGTTTTACTTTCATTTGATTTAATTAGCTTTGTAGAATGCATTTGACTTTCATTTGATTCAATTAGCTTTGATGAATGCATTTGACTTTCATTTGATTCAAAAAGGTTTGTTTGAATGTGTTTGACTTTATTTGATTCAATTAGCTTTGTAGAAAGCATTAGACTTTCATTTGATTCAATTAGCTTAGTTTGAATTTGTTTGACTTTCATTTGATTCAATTAGCTTTGTGGAATGCATTTGACTTTCATATGATTCAAAAAGCTTTGTTTGAATGTGTTTGACTTTTCATTTGAATCAATTAGCTTTGTTTGAATGTGTTTTACTTTCATTTGATTTAATTAGCTTTGTAGATTGCATTTGACTTTCATTTGATTCAATTAGCTTTGATGAATGCATTTGAATTTCATTTGATTCAAAAAGCTTTGTTTGAATGTGTTTGACTTTCATTTTATTCAATTAGCTTTGTAGAATGCATTAGACTTTCATTTGATTCAATTAGCTTTGTTTGAATGTGTTTAACTTTCATTTGATTCAATTAGCTTGGTTGAATGCATTTGACTTTAATTTGATTCAAAAAGCTTTGTTTAAATGTGTTTAACTTTCATTTGATTTTATAACCTTTGTATAATGTAATAGAATTTCATTTGATTCAATTAGCTTTATTTGAATATGTTTGGTTTTCATTTCATTCAATGGGCCTTGTAGAATCCATTTGACTTTCATTTGATTCAATTAGCTTTGTAGAATGCATTAGACTTTCATTTGATTAAATTAGCTTTGTTTGAATGAGTTTGACATTCATTTGATTCAATTAACTTTGTAGAATGCATTTAACTTTCATTTGATTCAATTAGCTTTGTTGAATGCATTTGACTTTCATATGATTCAAAAGTTTTGTTTGAATGTGTTTGACTTTTGATTCAATTAGTTTTGTAGAATGCATTAGACTTTCATTTGATTCAATTAGATTTGTTTGAATGTGTTTGACTTTCATTTGATTCAATTAGCTTTTTAAAAATGCATTTGACTTTCATTTGATTCAATTAGCTTTTTAAAAATGCATTTGACTTCATTTGATTCAATCAGCTTTGTTGAATGCATTTGACTTTCATTTGATTCAAAAAGCTTTGTTTGAATCTGTTTGACTTTCATTTGATTCAAAACGTTTTGTTTGAATGTGTTTGACTTTCATTTGATTTAATTAGCTTTGTAGAATGCATTAGACTTTAATTTGATTTAATTAGCTTTGTTTGAATGTGTTTGACTTTCAATTGATTCAATTAGCTTTGTTTGAATGCATTTCACTTTCAATTGGTTCAATAAACTTTGTAGAATGCCTTTGACTTTCATTTAATTCAATTAGCTTTGTGAAATGCATTTGACTTTCATATGATTCAAAAAGCTTTGTTTGAATGTGTTTTGACTTTTTATTTGAATCAATTAGCTTTGTTTGAATGTGTTTTACTTTCATTTGATTTAATTAGCTTTGTAGAATGCATTTGACTTTCATTTGATTCAATTAGCTTTGATGAATGCATTTGACTTTCATTTGATTCAAAAAGGTTTGTTTGAATGTGTTTGACTTTATTTGATTCAATTAGCTTTGTAGAAAGCATTAGACTTTCATTTGATTCAATTAGCTTAGTTTTGAATTTGTTTGACTTTCATTTGATTCAATTAGCTTTGTGGAATGCATTTGACTTTCATATGATTCAAAAAGCTTTGTTTGAATGTGTTTGACTTTCATTTGAATCAATTAGCTTTGTTTGAATGTGTTTTACTTTCATTTGATTTAATTAGCTTTGTAGATTGCATTTGACTTTCATTTGATTCAATTAGCTTTGATGAATGCATTTGAATTTCATTTGATTCAAAAAGCTTTGTTTGAATGTGTTTGACTTTCATTTGATTCAATTAGCTTTCTAGAATGCATTAGACTTTCATTTAATTCAATTAGCTTTGATTGAATGTGTTTGACTTTCATTTTATTCAATTAGCTTTGTTGAATGCATTTGACTTTCATTTGATTCAAAATGCTTTGTTTGAATGTGTTTGACTTTTATTTGATTCTATTAGCTTTGTAGAATGTATTAGAATTTCATTTGATTCAATTAGCTTTGTTTGAATGAGTTTGACTTTCATTTCATTTAATTAGCTTTGTATAATCCATTTAACTTTCATTTGATAGCTTTGTTGAATGCATTTGACCTTCATTTGATTCAAAAAGCTTTGTTTGAATGAATTTGACTTTTATTTTATTCATTTCGCTTTGTAGAATGCATTTGACTTTCATTTGATTCAATTAGATTTGTGGAATGCATTTTACTTTCATATGATTCAAATAGCTATGTTTGAATGTGTTTGACTTTCATTTGAATCAATTAGCTTTGTTTGAATGTGTTTTACTTTCATTTGATTTAATTAGCTTTGTAGAATGCATTTGACTTTCGTTTGATTCAATTAGCTTTGATGAATGCATTTGAATTTCGTTTGATTCAAAAAGCTTTGTTTGAATGTGTTTGACTTTCATTTTATTCAATTAGCTTTGTAGAATGCATTAGACTTTCATTTGATTCAATTAGCTTTGTTTGAATGTGTTTAACTTTCATTTGATTCAATTAGCTTGGTTGAATGCATTTGACTTTCATTTAATTCAAAAAGCTTTGTTTAAATGTGTTTAACTTTCATTTGATTCTATAAGCTTTGTATAATGTAATAGAATTTTATTTGATTCAATTAGCTTTATTTGTATATGTTTGGTTTTCATTTCATTCAATGAGCCTTGTAGAATCCATTTGACTTTCATTTGATTCAATTAGCTTTGTAGAATGCATTAGACTTTCATTTGATTTAATTAGCTTTATTTGAATGAGTTTGACTTTCATTTGATTCAATTAGCTTTGTAGAATGCATTTAACTTTCATTTGATTCAATTAGCTTTGTTTAATGCATTTGACTTTCATATGATTCAAAAAGCTTTGTTTGAATGTGTTTGACTTTTAATTGATTCAATTAGTTTTGTAGAATGCATTAGACTTTCATTTGATTCAATTAGATTTGTTTGAATGTGTTTGACTTTCATTTGATTCAATTAGCTTTTTAAAAATGCATTTGAATTTCATTTGATTCAATTAGCTTTTTAAAAATGCATTTGACTTTCATTTGATTCAATCAGCTTTGTTGAATGCATTTGACTTTCATTTGATTCAAAAAGCTTTGTTTGAATCTAGTTGACTTTCATTTGATTCAAAACGTTTTGTTTGAATGTGTTTGACTTTCATTTGATTTAATTAGCTTTGTAGAATGCATTAGACTTTAATTTGATTTAAGTAGCTTTGTTTGAATGTGTTTGACTTTCAATTGATTCAATTAGCTTTGTTTGAATGCTTTTCACTTTCAATTGATTCAATAAACTTTGTAGAATGCTTTTGACTTTCATTTAATTCAATTAGCTTTGTGGAATGCATTTGACTTTCATATGATTCAAAAAGCTTTGTTTGAATGTGTTTGACTTTTATTTGAATCAATTAGCTTTGTTTGAATGTGTTTTACTTTCATTAGATTTAATTAGCTTTGTAGAATGCATTTGACTTTCATTTGATTCAATTAGCTTTGATGAATGCATTTGACTTTCATTTGATTCAAAAAGGTTTGTTTGAATGTGTTTGACTTTATTTGATTCAATTAGCTTTGTAGAATGTTGTAGCCAAGCCTAACAACTTGGTTATGGACATTTCTTGGTTCAAGATGTAGCATCATGTTTTGGTGCTATGCATTCTATCCTTGGGCAGCAAGATATTCAACCCCTTGAATTTCTTGTTGTTCTTATTAACTAGTTTATTCTAGTTCTTTTTATGCTTTGAATAAATTGTAAACTTTAGTCTTATTTTAAGTTTGCAAATTAGTTATATTTTTCTTAGTTATTTTTAGCTGATTATAGTTCGAAAATATAATGTCACATTCACACAAAGTACAAGTGCAAGATACATCAAGACGGCAGCCATTTAAGCTTGTGAACGAAGCATGGAATCCGAAATTCTTTTCAAAGGAATTTCAAGGCTTTAACTTGGGTGTTACAACCAGCATCATTAAGGAGTTACAAGCTTTCAATTGAGTCTTCAAGTGGCCGTTTACTTCAGCCAGCAACTGGTACATTCAAGAGGCGTCCAAGTACATCCTTGACCACATACATTCAAGCTTAATTCAAGGCTTGAAACAAGGAGGAGTTACACTTCACTTGCTGCTTGAATTGGGCGTGAAAAGGGGAGCTGTTACACCTCCAAGTTGCTGCTTTGTTGGGCGTGAATCAAGGGGGAGTTATACTCTCTTATTTCTGATTTTATTTGGAGGTTACAAACCACCATTTTCTCTTTGATGTATCTAGTTAAGTAAGGCTTCTTTTATTAATGTATCTAGACAACAAAAGCTGAATTGTACTTAGCTTTAGGCGTGTAACAAGTGAGCTGAAAAGTCACTTAAGTTAGCTTGTACTTAAGGATGCTTGTTCACTATAAATAGCAAGCAAATGTGAATGAAAAAATCAGATTATTGCAAACAAAAAAGACTTGTCTTACATTCGTTTCTTGGATTAGAAACAAAAACCTGAAATTCTTGGATTTGGAATTTCGTTTCCTTTGCTTAGTTAGCTAGTTTAGGCTACTAGTTGGCTTGTGATCTTAGGAATCCAAAACGTTTCTTAGTGGTGTGACTTTATCTAAGAAGCCTTTGGTTCTTTAGCCTTATCTATCCCTTGGTTTATCCCTTGTGTATTTCGAGTGTTACTCCAAATATACAACATTTGGCGCTAGAAGGAGGGGGTCTAGCAAACAAATACCCAAACACAATACCCCAAACACATACCCAAACACAAACCATGGCCGACATCCCACCCCCTAATTGGCAAGAATATGTCAATAAGGTTGCACAAGAGAAAGAAGATATGGAGCAACGAATGCAATATTTGCAAGAATGCTTGGTGGTTCGACGCACACTTAGCAATATGGTTGGCAAAGAAGGAAGTTTGCAACGTGAGTCAATCTTTCACACTCGTTGCACCATTGGTGGAAAGGTATGTTCATTGATTATTGATGGAGGTAGTTGTACCAATGTAGCTTCACAAGTAATGATAGACAAACTGAAACTTAAAACCGTTCCTCACCCTAAACCTTATGTGATTCAATGGCTAAATCATGGTAAAGGGATTCAAGTAACACAACAAGTCTTGTTATCATTTAGCATTGGTAAAACTTATGAAGAAGAATTGTGGTGTGATGTTATACCTATGGATGCATGTCATATTTTACTTGGTAGACCTTGGTTATTTGATAGGCGTGTGATGCATGATGGGTATAAAAACACATATTCCTTCACTAAGGATGGACGGAAAATACTTCTTACCCCCTAAACCTCAAAAACGATCACCCCATATCCACACCCCCTACTTACCTTACCACTCTCATAAAATCAGAATTGCATGAGTATAAAGCTCACAAACCATTCATTTTAAGCCAACTTGATGTCCCTTCCAAACCGTCACAAGAAGAGCCACACCCACTCCTCACCCCTCTTCTCAAAACCTTTTCCCATGTTTTCCCCGAAGACATTCCCCATGGCTTACCCCCAAAACGTGACATACAACACAAAATTGATCTTGTTCCCGGATCAATGCTCCCAAACAAACCAGCCTATAGAACCACCCCAAAAGAAACCGAAGAGATTAGGAGGCAAGTGGAAGAATTACTATCCAAGGGTCTTATTCGTAAGTCTCTTAGTCCATGTGCTTGTCCTACTTTGATTGTGCCTAAGAAGAATGGAGAATGGAGAATGTGTGTTGATAGTAGGTCAATCAATAAAATCACTATCAAGTACCGGTTTCCTATTCCAAGGTTGAATGATTTACTTGATGATTTGCATGGTTCTAAAGTGTTCTCTAAAATTGATTTGAGAAGTGGCTATCATCAAATTCGAATTTTCGAAGGAGATGAATGGAAAACCGCTTTCAAGACAAAGGAGGGCCTCTATGAATGGCTTGTGATGCCATTTGGTTTGTCTAATGCACCATCCACATTTATGCGCCTTATGAATCAGGTTATGCAACCTTTCATGGGTAAATTTGTTGTAGTTTATTTTGATGATATCTTGGTGTATAGTAGGGAGGAAGAAGAGCATTCTATGCATTTGCAACAGGTTTTTGAAGCCCTTGAACGTGAAAAGTTGTATGGTAACTTAGAGAAGTGTCATTTCTTCACTTCCCAAGTTATTTTTCTTGGCTTTAAAGTTTCATCACAAGGCATTGAAGTTGATGAAAAGAAAGTTGCTGCAATTCGTGAGTGGCCTACACCACAAACCGTCCAACAAGTTCGAAGCTTTCATGGACTTGCTTCTTTCTATAGAAGATTTGTACGGAACTTTAGCACTCTCATGGCACCTATCACGGAACTAACTAAAAATCAGAAGTTAGTTTGGAATGATAAGGCTCAAAAGGCCTTTGATGAGGTAAAACATCAACTTACTAGTGCACCTATTCTTGCTTTGCCTAACTTTGATGAAGTTTTTGAAGTTGAGTGCGATGCTAGTGGAGTTGGTATTGGTGCTGTTTTGTCACAAGTTGGGCGTCCCCTTGCCTACTTTAGTGAAAAACTCAATGAAGCACAACGGAAGTATAGCACCTATGATAAGGAGTTCTTTGCTCTTGTTCGTGCTTTGGACCATTGGAGACATTACCTCATTTCCAAGGAGTTCATCCTTCATTCGGATCATGAAGCCCTCAAATATCTTCAAAGCCAACAAAAACTCCAACCTCGCCATGCCAAATGGGTGGAGTATTTGCAAGCTTTTCATTTCGTGATCAAGCATAGGAGAGGCGCCATGAACAAAGGAGCTGATGCGCTTTCAAGGAGATATACACTCTTGAATTCTTTCAAAGCAAGGGTGATTAGTGTTGATGATGTAAAAGCAAGTTACCACAATGATCATGACTTTTGGTGATTTGTTTTTAAAATGTTCTAATCATGCTTACAAAGATTATTACATTTTAGATGGCTATTTGTTCAAAGGAAACAGGTTGTGCATTCCAAGATCAAGCCTAAGAGAATCTCTTATCAAAGAGTTTCATGAAGGAGGAATGGCGGGACACTTTGGCATAGAGAAGACTACTCTTCTTATCCAAGAATACTTTCATTGGCCTAGGTTGGTCCGTGATGTGGAGTTCATTGTGAAAAGATGCGTGATATGTCAAAAGGCCAAGAGTCATAGTCTACCTCAAGGCTATCTTTTGCCCTTACCTATTCCACAAGCACCATGGGAAGATATTAGTCTTGATTTCGTTGTGGGACTTCCTATCACCCAACGAAAGAAAGATTCTATAATGGTTGTTGTGGACCGATTTTCTAAAATGGCCCATTTTATTGCTTGTCATACAACTTATGATGCTACTCATGTTGCTAACTTGTTTTTCAATGAGATTGTTCGTTTACATGGTGTACCTAAATCCATGGTGAGTGATCGTGATCCAAAATTTCTAAGTCATTTTTGGCTTACATTATGGAGGAAGATGGGCACGAAATTGAACTTTAGCACTTCAAGTCATCCTCAAACAGATGGTCAAACCGAAGTGACTAATAGAACTTTGGGATCCTTGCTGCGGTCTTTGGCTACTAAACGTCCCAAGCAATGGGAAGAGATGCTTCCTCATGCGGAGTTTGCTTACAATCGTGTGCCTAGCAAGACAACAGGTTTGAGTCCTTTTGAAGTGGTGTATGGATTCAATCCGTGCACTCCTATTGATCTCACTCCCATTCCCTCACCAAACAAGTTCAGCAATGATGCGAGGTGCGCGCAAAAGAAATCAAGTCTATGCATGAGCAAGTTCGTTCCAAAATTGAACAAACTAATGCAAGACTAAGGCATACTATGACAAGAAAAGAAAGGAGGTCCGTTTTCAGCCCGGTGACTTAGTTTGGATTCATCTTCGAAAGGAAAGATTTCCTTCCAAAAGACGGTCCAAGGTTAGTCCTCGTAGTGATGGTCCATTTGCTATTGTTGAAAAGGTGAATGATAATGCTTACAAAGTTGAGTTGCCCGGAGACTATGGTGTTTCTAGCACCTTTAATGTGGCTGATTTATCACCTTACTATGATGAGTTTGAAGAGTTGCCGAGTTTGAGGGCAAACTCTTTTCAAGAAGGGGGGAATGTTGTAGCCAAGCCTAACAACTTGGTTATGGACATTTCTTTGGTTCAAGATGTAGCATCATGTTTTGGTGCTATGCATTCTATCCTTGGGCCAGCAAGATATTCAACCCCTTGAATTTCTTGTTGTTCTTATTAACTAGTTTATTCTAGTTCTTTTTATGCTTTGAATAAATTGTAAACTTTAGTCTTATTTTAAGTTTGCAAATTAGTTATATTTTTCTTAGTTATTTTTAGCTGATTATAGTTCGAAAATATAATGTCACATTCACACAAAGTACAAGTGCAAGATACATCAAGACGGCAGCCATTTAAGCTTGTGAACGAAGCATGGAATCCGAAATTCTTTTCAAAGGAATTTCAAGGCTTTAACTTGGGTGTTACAACCAGCATCATTAAGGAGTTACAAGCTTTCAATTGAGTCTTCAAGTGGCCGTTTACTTCAGCCAGCAACTGGTACATTCAAGAGGCGTCCAAGTACATCCTTGACCACATACATTCAAGCTTAATTCAAGGCTTGAAACAAGGAGGAGTTACACTTCACTTGCTGCTTGAATTGGGCGTGAAAAGGGGAGCTGTTACACTCCAAGTTGCTGCTTTGTTGGGCGTGAATCAAGGGGGAGTTATACTCTCTTATTTCTGATTTTATTTGGAGGTTACAAACCACCATTTTCTCTTTGATGTATCTAGTTAAGTAAGGCTTCTTTTATTAATGTATCTAGACAACAAAAGCTGAATTGTACTTAGCTTTAGGCGTGTAACAAGTGAGCTGAAAAGTCACTTAAGTTAGCTTGTACTTAAGGATGCTTGTTCACTATAAATAGCAAGCAAATGTGAATGAAAAAATCAGATTATTGCAAACAAAAAAGACTTGTCTTACATTCGTTTCTTGGATTAGAAACAAAAACCTGAAATTCTTGGATTTGGAATTTCGTTTCCTTTGCTTAGTTAGCTAGTTTAGGCTACTAGTTGGCTTGTGATCTTAGGAATCCAAAACGTTTCTTAGTGGTGTGACTTTATCTAAGAAGCCTTTGGTTCTTTAGCCTTATCTATCCCTTGGTTTATCCTTGTGTATTTCGAGTGTTACTCCAAATATACAACATAGAAAGCATTAGACTTTCATTTGATTCAATTAGCTTAGTTTGAATTTGTTTGACTTTCATTTGATTCAATTAGCTTTGTGGAATGCATTTGACTTTCATATGATTCAAAAAGCTTTGTTTGAATGTGTTTGACTTTCATTTGAATCAATTAGCTTTGTTTAAATGTGTTTTACTTTCATTTTAATCAATTAGCTTTGTAAAATGCATTAGACTTTCATTTGATTCAATTAGCTTTGTTTGAATGTGTTTAACTTTCATTTCATTCAATTAGCTTGGTTGAATGCATTTGACTTTCATTTGATTCAAAAAGCTTTGTTTATATGTGTTTAACTTTCATTTGATTCTATATGCTTTGTATAATGTAATAGAATTTCATTTGATTCAATTAGCTTTATTTGAATATGTTTGGTTTTCATTTCATTCAATGAGCCTTGTAGAATCCATTTGACTTTCATTTAATTTTATTAGCTTTGTAGAATGCATTAGACTTTAATTTGATTTAATTAGCTTTGTTTGAATGTGTTTGACTTTCAATTGATTCAATTAGCTTTGTTTGAATGCATTTCACTTTCAATTGATTCAATAAACTTTGTAGAATGCCTTTGACTTTCATTTAATTCAATTAGCTTTGTGAAATGCATTTGACTTTCATATGATTCAAAAAGTTTTGTTTGAATGTGTTTGACTTTTATTTGAATCAATTAGCTTTGTTTGAATGTGTTTTACTTTCATTTGATTTAATTAGCTTTGTAGAATGCATTTGACTTTCATTTGATTCAATTAGCTTTGATGAATGCAATTGACTTTCATTTGATTCAAAAAGGTTTTGTTTGAATGTGTTTGACTTTATTTGATTCAATTAGCTTTGTAGAAAGCATTAGACTTTCATTTGATTCAATTAGCTTAGTTTGAATTTGTTTGACTTTCATTTGATTCAATTAGCTTTGTGGAATGCATTTGACTTTCATATGATTCAAAAAGCTTTGTTTGAATGTGTTTGACTTTCATTTGAATCAATTAGCTTTGTTTGAATGTGTTTTACTTTCATTTGATTTAATTAGCTTTGTTAAATGCATTTGACTTTCATTTGATCTAATTAGCTTTGATGAATGCATTTGACTTTCATTTGATTCAAAAAGCTTTGTTTGAATGTGTTTGACTTTATTTGATTCAATTAGCTTTGTAGAAAGCATTAGACTTTCATTTGATTCAATTAGCTTAGTTTGAATTTGTTTGACTTTCATTTGATTCAATTAGCTTTGTGGAATGCATTTGACTTTCATATGATTCAAAAAGCTTTGTTTGAATGTGTTTTTTACTTTCATTTTGATTTAATTAGCTTTGTTAATCAATTGACTTTCATTTATTCATTAGTTTGTGAAATGCATTTGACTTTCATATGATTCAAAAAGCTTTGTTTGAATGTGTTTGACTTTTATTTGAATCAATTAGCTTTGTTTGAATGTGTTTTACTTTCATTTGATTTAATTAGCTTTGTAGAATGCATTTGACTTTCATTTGATTCAATTAGCTTTGATGAATGCATTGACTTTCATTTGATTCAAAAGCTTTGTTTGAATGAGTTTGGACTTCATTTGATTCAATTAGCTTTGTAGAATGCATTTAACTTTCATTTGATTTCAATTAGCTTTGTTGAATGCATTTTGACTTTCATTATGATTCAAAAAGCTTTGTTTGAATGTTTGACTTTTATTTGATTCAATTAGTTTTGTTAGAATGCATTAGACTTTCATTTGATTCAATTAGATTTGTTTGAATGTGTTTTGACTTTCATTTGATTCAATTAGCTTTTTAAAAATGCATTTGACTTTCATTTGATTCAATTAGCTTTTTAAAAATGCATTTGACTTTCATTTGATTCAATCAGCTTGTTGAATGCATTTGACTTTCATTTGATTCAAAAAGCTTTGTTTGAATCTGTTTGACTTTCATTTGATTCAAAACGTTTTGTTTGAATGTGTTTGACTTTCATTTGATTTAATTAGCTTTGTACAATGCATTTAGACTTTAATTTGATTTAATTAGCTTTGTTTGAATGTGTTTGACTTTCAATTGATTCAATTAGCTTTTGTTTGAATGCTTTTCACTTTCAATTGATTCAATAAACTTTGTAGAATGCTTTTGACTTTCATTTAATTCAATTAGCTTTGTGGAATGCATTTGACTTTCATATGATTCAAAAAGCTTTGTTTGAATGTGTTTGACTTTTATTTGAATCAATTAGCTTTGTTTGAATGTGTTTACTTTCTTTTTATTTAATTAGCTTTGTAGAATGCATTTGACTTTCATTTGATTCAATTAGCTTTGATGAATGCGTTTGACTTTCATTTGATTCAAAAAGGTTTGTTTGAATGTGTTTAACTTTATTTGATTCAATTAGCTTTGTAGAAAGCATTAGACTTTCATTTGATTCAATTAGCTTAGTTTGAATTTGTGTTTGACTTTCATTTGATTCAATTAGCTTTGTGGAATGCATTTGACTTTCATATGATTCAAAAAGCTATGTTTGAATGTGTTTGACTTTCATTTTGATTCATTTATTTAATTGCTTTTGATTAATGCTTTGATTTCATTTGATTCAAAAAGGTTTGTTTGAATGTGTTTGACTTTATTTGATTCAATTAGCTTTGTAGAATGCATTAGAATTTCATTTGATTCAATTAGCTTTGATTGAATGTGTTTGACTTTCATTTTATTCAATTAGCTTTGTTGAATGCATTTGACTTTTCATTTGATTCAAAATGCTTTGTCTGAATGTGTTTGACTTTTATTTGATTCTATTAGCTTTGTAGAATGTATTAGAATTTCATTTGATTCAATTTGCTTGTTTGAATACGTTTGACTTTCATTTAATTAGCTTTGTAGAATCCATTTAACTTTCATTTGATTGCTTTGTTGAATGCATTTGACCTTCATTTGATTCAAAAAAGCTTTGTTTTGAATGAATTTGACTTTTATTTTTATTCATTTCGCTTTTGTAGAATGCATTTGACTTTCATTTGATTCAATTAGATTTGTGGAATGCATTTGACTTTCATATGATTCAAAAAGCTATGTTTGAATGTGTTTGACTTTCATTTGAATTAATTAGCTTTGTTTAAATGTGTTTTACTTTCATTTGATTTAATTAGCTTTGTAGAATGCATTTGACTTTCATTTGATTCAATTAGCTTTGATGAATGCATTTGACTTTCGTTTGATTCAAAAGGTTTGTTTGAATGTGTTTGACTTTATTTGATTCAATTTGCTTTGTAGAGAGCATTAGACTTTCATTTGATTCAATTAACTTAGTTTGAATTTTGTTTGAACTTTCATTTGATTCAATTAGCTTTTGATTTTCATTTCATTTAATGAGCCTTGTAGAATCTATTTGACTTTCATTTGATTCATTTCGCTTTGTAGAATGCATTTGACTTTCATTTGATTCAATTAGATTTGTGGAATGCATTTTACTTTCATATGATTCAAATAGCTATTTTGAATGTGTTTGACTTTCATTTGAATCAATTAGCTTTGTTTGAATGTGTTTTACTTTCATTTGATTTAATTAGCTTTGTAGAATGCATTTGACTTTCGTTTGATTCAATTAGCTTTGATGAATGCATTTGAATTCGTTTGATTCAAAAAGCTTTGTTTGAATGTGTTTGACTTTCATTTTATTCAATTAGCTTTGTAGAATGCAATTAGCTTTGTAGAATGCATTAGAATTTCATTTGATTCAATTAGCTTTGTTTGAATGTGTTTAACTTTCATTTGATTCAATTAGCTTGGTTGAATGCATTTGACTTTCATTTGATTCAAAAACCTTTGTTTAAATGTGTTTAACTTTCATTTGATTCTATAAGCTTTCTATAATGTAATAGAATTTTATTTGATTCAATTAGCTTTATTTGAATATGTTTGGTTTTCATTTCATTCAATGAGCCTTGTAGAATCCATTTGACTTTCATTTGATTCAATTAACTTTGTAGAATGCATTAGACATTCATTAGATTTAATAAGCTTTGTTTGAATGAGTTTGACTTTCATTTAATTCAATTAGCTTTGTTAGAATGCATTTAACTTTCATTTGATTCAATTAGCTTTGTTGAATGCATTTGACTTTCATATGATTCAAAAAGCTTTGTTTGAATGTGTTTGACTTTTATTTGATTCAATTAGTTTTGTTAGAATGCATTAGACTTTCATTTAATTCAATTAGATTTGTTTGAATGTGTTTGACTTTCATTTGATTCAATTAGCTTTTTAAAAATGCATTTGACTTTCATTTGATTCAATTAGCTTTTTTAAAAAATGCATTTGACTTTCATTTGATTCAATCAGCTTTGTTGAATGCATTTGACTTTCATTTTGATTCAAAAAGCTTTGTTTGAATCTGTTTGACTTTCATTTGATTCAAAACGTTTTGTTTGAATGTGTTTGACTTTCATTTGATTTAATTAGCTTTGTAGAATGCATTAGACTTTAATTTGATTTAATTAGCTTTGTTTGAATGTGTTTGACTTTCAATTGATTCAATTAGCTTTGTTGAATGCATTTCACTTTCAATTGATTCAATAAACTTTGTAGAATGCCTTTGACTTTCATTTAATTCAATTAGCTTTGTGGAATGCATTTGACTTTCATATGATTCAAAAAGCTTTGTTTGAATGTGTTTTTACTTTCATTTGATTCAATTAGCTTTGATGAATGCATTTTGACTTTCATTTGATTCAAAATGCTTTGTCTGAATGTGTTTGACTTTTATTTGATTCTATTAGCTTTGTAGAATGTATTAGAATTTCATTTGATTCAATTTGCTTGTTTGAATACGTTTGACTTTCATTTAATTAGCTTTGTAGAATCCATTTAACTTTCATTTGATTGCTTTGTTTGAATGCATTTGACCTTCATTTGATTCAAAAAGCTTTGTTTGAATGAATTTGACTTTTATTTTATTCATTTCGCTTTGTAGAATGCATTTGACTTTCATTTGATTCAATTAGATTTGTGGAATGCATTTGACTTTCATATGATTCAAAAAAGCTATGTTTGAATGTGTTTGACTTTCATTTGAATTAATTAGCTTTGTTTAAATGTGTTTTACTTTCATTTGATTTAATTAGCTTTGTAGAATGCATTTGACTTTCATTTGATTCAATTAGCTTTTGATGAATGCATTTGACTTTCGTTTGATTCAAAAGGTTTGTTTGAATGTGTTTGACTTTATTTGATTCAATTCGCTTTGTAGAGAGCATTAGACTTTCATTTGATTCAATTAACTTAGTTTGAATTTGTTTGACTTTCATTTGATTCAATTTAGCTTTGTGGAATGCATTTGACTTTCATATGATTCAAAAAGCTATGTTTGAATGTGTTTGACTTTCATTTGAATCAATTAGCTTTGTTTGAATGTGTTTTACTTTCATTTGATTTAATTAGCTTTGTAGAATGCATTTGACTTTCGTTTGATTCAATTAGCTTTGATGAATGCATTTGAATTTCATTTGATTCAAAAAGCTTTTTTTGAATGTGTTTGACTTTCATTTTATTCAATTAGCTTTGTAGAATGCATTAGAATTTCATTTTGATTCAATTAGCTTTGTTTGAATGTGTTTAACTTTCATTTGATTCAATTAGCTTGGTTGAATGCATTTGACTTTCATTTGATTCAAAAACCTTTGTTCAAATGTGTTTAACTTTCATTTGATTCTATAAGCTTTCTATAATGTAATAGAATTTTATTTGATTCAATTAGCTTTATTTGAATATGTTTGGTTTTCATTTCATTCAATGAGCCTTGTAGAATCCATTTGACTTTCATTTGATTCAATTAACTTTGTAGAATGCATTAGACATTCATTAGATTTAATAAGCTTTGTTTGAATGAGTTTGACTTTCATTTAATTCAATTAGCTTTGTAGAATGCATTTAACTTTCATTTGATTCAATTAGCTTTGTTGAATGCATTTGACTTTCATATGATTCAAAAAGCTTTGTTTGAATGTGTTTGACTTTTATTTGATTCAATTAGTTTTGTAGAATGCATTAGACTTTCATTTAATTCAATTAGATTTGTTTTGAATGTGTTTGACTTTCATTTGATTCAATTAGCTTTTTAAAAATGCATTTGACTTTCATTTGATTCAATTAGCTTTTTTAAAAATGCATTGACTTTCATTTGATTCAATCAGCTTTGTTGAATGCATTTGACTTTCATTTGATTCAAAAAGCTTTGTTTGAATCTGTTTGACTTTCATTTGATTCAAAACGTTTTTGTTTGAATGTGTTTGACTTTCATTTGATTTAATTAGCTTTGTAGAATGCATTAGACTTTAATTTGATTTAATTAGCTTTGTTTGAATGTGTTTGACTTTCAATTGATTCAATTAGCTTTGTTTGAATGCATTTCACTTTCAATTGATTCAATAAACTTTGTAGAATGCCTTTGACTTTCATTTAATTCAATTAGCTTTGTGGAATGCATTTGACTTTCATATGATTCAAAAAGCTTTGTTTGAATGTGTTTTACTTTTCATTTGATTCAATTAGCTTTGATGAATGCATTTGACTTTCATTTGATTCAAAAAGGTTTGTTTGAATGTGTTTGACTTTCATTTGATTTAATTAGCTTTGTAGAATGCATTAGACTTTCATTTGATTCAATTAGCTTTGATTGAATGTGTTTGACTTTTATTTTATTCAATTAGCTTTGTTAAATGCATTTTGACTTTCATTTGATTCAAAATGCTTTGTTTGAATGTGTTTGACTTTTATTTGATTCTATTAGCTTTGTAGAATGTATTAGAATTTCATTTGATTCAATTAGCTTTGTTTGAATACGTTTGACTTTCATTTCATTTAATTAGCTTTGTAGAATCCATTTAACTTTCATTTGATAGCTTTGTTGAATGCATTTGACCTTCATTTGATTCAAAAAGCTTTGTTTGAATGAATTTGACTTTTATTTTATTCATTTCGCTTTTTTAGAATGCATTTGACTTTCATTTTGATTCAATTAGATTTGTTAGAATGCATTTGACTTTCATATGATTCAAAAAGCTATGTTTGAATGTGTTTGACTTTCATTTGAATCAATAGCTTTGTTTGAATGTGTTTACTTTCATTTGATTAATTAGCTTTGTTAATGCATTAAATTTGATCTAATTAGCTTTATGAAGCATTTGACTTTCATTTGAGTCAAAAGCTTTGTTTGTTTTTGATTTTTTTTTAATTAGCTTTGTTTGAATGTGTTTTACTTTCATTTGATTTAATTAGCTTTGTTAGAATGCATTAGACTTTTCATTTGATTCAATTAGCTTTTATTGATTGTTTAACTTTCATTTGATCAATAGGATGAATGCATTTGATTTCATTGACAATTAGCATTTATGACTTTCATTTGATTCAAAAAGCGTTTGTTTGAATGTGTTTGACTTTCATTTTATTCAATTAGCTTTGTTGAATGCATTTGACTTTCATTTGATTCAAAAAGCTTTGTTTGAATGTGTTTGACTTTCATTTGAATCAATTAGCTTTGTTTGAATGTGTTTTACTTTCATTGATTTAATTAGCTTTGTTAAATGCATTTGACTTTCATTTGATCTAATTAGCTTTGATGAATGCATTTGACTTTCATTTGATTCAAAAAGGTTTGTTTGAATGTGTTTGACTTTCATTTGATTTAATTAGCTTTGTAGAATGCATTAGACTTTCATTTGATTCAATTAGCTTTGATTGAATGTGTTTGACTTTCATTTTATTTAATTAGCTTTGTGAATGCATTTGACTTTCATTTGATTCAAAATGCTTTGTTGAATGTGTTTGACTTTTATTTGATTCTATTAGCTTTGTAGAATGTATTAGAATTTCATTTGATTCAATTAGCTTTGTTTGAATACGTTTGACTTTCATTTCATTTAATTAGCTTTGTAGAATCCATTTGACTTTCTTTGATAACTTTGTTGAATGCATTTGACTTCATTTGATTCAAAAAGCTTTGTTTGAATGAATTTGACTTTTATTTTATGCATTTCGCTTTGTAGAAAGCATTTGACTTTCATTTGATTCAATTAGATTTGTGAATGCATTTGCTTTCATATGATTCAAAAAAGCTTATGTTTGAATGTGTTTGACTTTCATTTGAATCAATTAGCTTTGTTTGAATGTGTTTTACTTTCATTTGATTTAATTAGCTTTGTTGAATGCATTTGACTTTCATTTGATCAATTAGCTTTGATGAATGCATTTGACTTTCATTTGATTCAAAAAGGTTTGTTTGAATGTGTTTGACTTTATTTGATTCAATTAGCTTTGTAGAATGCATTAGACTTTCATTTGATTCAATTAGCTTTGATTGAATGTGTTTCACTTTCATTTTATTCAATTAGCTTTGTTGAATGCATTTGACTTTCATTTGATTCAAAATGCTTTGTTTGAATGTGTTTGACTTTTATTTGATTCTATTAGCTTTGTAGAATGTATTAGAATTTCATTTGATTAAATTAGCTTTGTTTGAATACGTTTGACTTTTATTTCATTTAATTAGCTTTGTAGAATCCATTTAACTTTCATTTGATAAGCTTTGTTGAATGCATTTGACCTTCATTTGATTCAAAAATCTTTGTTTGAATGAATTTGACTTTTATTTTATTCATTTCGCTTTTGTAGAATGCATTTGACTTTCATTCGATTCAATTAGATTTGTGGAATGCATTTGACTTTATATGATTCAAACAGCTATGTTTGAATGTGTTTGACTTTCATTTGAATCAATTAGCTTTGTTTGAATGTGTTTTACTTTCATTTGATTTAATTAGCTTTGTAGAATGCATTTGACTTTCATTTGATTCAATTAGCTTTGATGAATGCATTTGACTTTCATTTGATTCAAAAAGGTTTGTTTGAATGTGTTTGACTTTATTTGATCAATTAGCTTTGTAGAATGCATTAGACTTTCATTTGATTCAATTAGCTTTGATTGAATGTGTTTCACTTTCATTTTATTCAATTAGCTTTGTTGAATGCATTTGACTTTCATTTGATTCAAAATGCTTTGTTTGAATGTGTTTGACTTTTATTTGATTCTATTAGCTTTGTAGAATGTATTAGAATTTCATTTGATTCAATTAGCTTTGTTTGAATACGTTTGACTTTTATTTCATTAAATTAGCTTTGTAGAATCCATTTAACTTTCATTTGATAGCTTTGTTGAATGCATTTGACATTCATTTGATTCAAAAATCTTTGTTTGAATGAATTTGACTTTTATTTTATTCATTTCGCTTTGTAGAATGCATTTGACTTTCATTTGATTCAATTAGATTTGTGGAATGCATTTGACTTTCATATGATTCAAAAAGCTATATTTGAATGTGTTTGACTTTCATTTGAATCAATTAGCTTTGTTTGAATGTGTTTTACTTTCATTTGATTTAATTAGCTTTGTGAATGCATTTGACTTTCATTTGATTCAATTAGCTTTGATGAATGCATTTGACTTTCATTTGATTCAAAAAAGGTTTGTTTGAATGTGTTTGACTTTATTTGATTCAATTAGCTTTGTAGAATGCATTAGACTTTCATTTGATTCAATTAGCTTTGATTGAATGTGTTTCACTTTCATTTTATTCAATTAGCTTTGTTGAATGCATTTGACTTTCATTTGATTCAAAATGCTTTGTTTGAATGTGTTTGACTTTTATTTGATTCTATTAGCTTTGTAGAATGTATTAGAATTTCATTTGATTCAATTAGCTTTGTTTGAATACGTTTGACTTTTATTTCATTAAAATTAGCTTTGTAGAATCCATTTAACTTTCATTTGATAGCTTTGTTGAATGCATTTGACATTCATTTGATTCAAAAATCTTTGTTTTGAATGAATTTGACTTTTATTTTATTCATTTCGCTTTGTAGAATGCATTTGACTTTCATTTGATTCAATTAGATTTGTGGAATGCATTTGACTTTCATATGATTCAAACAGCTATGTTTGAATGTGTTTGACTTTCATTTGAATCAATTAGCTTTGTTTGAATGTGTTTTACTTTCATTTGATTTAATTAGCTTTGTAGAATGCATTTGACTTTCATTTGATTCAATTAGCTTTGATGAATGCATTTGACTTTCATTTGATTCAAAAAGGTTTGTTTGAATGTGTTTGACTTATTTGATTCAATTAGCTTTGTTGATTGCATTTGACCTTCATTTGATTCAAAAATCTTTGTTTGAATGAATTTGACTTTTATTTTATTCATTTCGCTTTGTAGAATGCATTTGACTTTCATTTGATTCAATTAGATTTGTGGAATGCATTTGACTTTCATATGATTCAAACAGCTATGTTTGAATGTGTTTTACTTTCATTGATTTAATTAGCTTTGTAGAATGCATTTGACTTTCATTTGATTCAATTAGCTTTGATGAATGCATTTGACTTTCATTTGATTCAATAAGGTTGTTTGAATGTGTTTGACTTTATTTGATTCAATTAGCTTTGTAGAATGTATTAGACTTTCATTTGATTCAATTAGCTTTGATTGAATGTGTTTGACTTTCATTTTATTCAATTAGCTTTGTTGAATGCATTTGACTTTAATTTTATTCAAAATGCTTTGTTTGAATGTGTTTGACTTTTATTTGATTCTATTAGCTTTGTAGAATGTATTAGAATTTCGTTTGATTCAATTAGCTTTGTTTGAATACGTTTGACTTTCATTTCATTTAATTAGCTTTGTAGAATCCATTTGACTTTCATTTGATAGCTTTGTTGAATGCATTTGACCTTTATTTGATTCAAAAAGCTTTGTTTGAATGAATTTGACTTTTATTTTATTCATTTCGCTTTGTAGAATGCATTTGACTTTCATTTGATTCAATTAGATTTGTGGAATGCATTTGCTTTCATATGATTCAAAAAGCTATGTTTGAATGTGTTTGACTTTCATTTGAATCAATTAGCTTTGTTTGAATGTGTTTTACTTTCATTTGATTTAATTAGCTTTGTTAAATGCATTTAACTTTTCATTTGATCTAATTAGCTTTAATGAATGCATTTGACTTTCATTTGATTCAAAAAGCTTTGTTTGAATGTGTTTGACTTTCATTTGATTCAATTAGCTTTGTAGAATGCATTAGACTTTCATTTGATTCAATTAGCTTTGATTGGATGTGTTTGAGTTTCATTTTATTCAATTAGCTTTGTTGAATGCATTTGACTTTCATATGATTCAAAAAGCTTTGTTTGAATGTGTTTGACTTTCATTTGAATCAATTAGCTTTGTTTGAATGTGTTTTACTTTCATTTGATTTAATTAGCTTTGTTAAATGCATTTGACTTTCATTTGATCTAATTAGCTTTGATGAATGCATTTGACTTTCATTTGATTCAAAAAGGTTTGTTTGAATGTGTTTGACTTTCATTTGATTTAATTAGCTTGTAGAATGCATTAGACTTTCATTTGATTCAATTAGCTTTGATTGAATGTGTTTGACTTTCATTTTATTCAATTAGCTTTGTTAAATACATTTGACTTTCATTTGATTCAAAATGCTTTGTTTGAATGTGTTTGACTTTTATTTGATTCTATTAGCTTTGTAGAATGTATTAGAATTTCATTTGATTCAATTAGCTTTGTTTAAATACGTTTGACTTTCATTTCATTTAATTAGCTTTGTAGAATCCATTTGACTTTCATTTGATAGCTTTGTTGAATGCATTTGACCTTCATTTGATTCAAAAAGCTTTGTTTGAATGAATTTGACTTTTATTTTATTCATTTCGCTTTGTAGAATGCATTTGACTTTCATTTGATTCAATTAGATTTGTGGAATGCATTTGCTTTCATATGATTCAAAAAGCTATGTTTGAATGTGTTTGACTTTCATTTAAATCAATTAGCTTTGTTTGAATGTGTTTTACTTTCATTTGATTTAATTAGCTTTGTAGAATGCATTTGACTTTCATTTAATTCAATTAGCTTTGATGAATGCATTTGACTTTCATTTGATTCAAAAAGGTTTTTTTGAATGTGTTTGACTTTATTTGATTCAATTAGCTTTGTAGAATGCATTAGACTTTCATTTGATTCAATTAGCTTTGATTGAATGTGTTTCACTTTCATTTTATTCAATTAGCTTTGTTGAACGCATTTGACTTTCATTTGATTCAAAATGCTTTGTTTGAATGTGTTTGACTTTTATTTGATTCTATTAGCTTTGTAGAATGTATTAGAATTTCATTTGATTCAATTAGCTTTGTTTGAATACGTTTGACTTTTATTTCATTTAAATTAGCTTTGTGGAATCCATTTAACTTTCATTTGATAGCTTTGTTGAATGCATTTGACCTTCATTTGATTCAAAAATCTTTGTTTGAATGAATTTGACTTTTATTTTATTCATTTCGCTTGTAGAATGCATTTGACTTTCATTTGATTCAATTAGATTTGTGGAATGCATTTGACTTTCATATGATTCAAACAGCTATGTTTGAATGTGTTTGACTTTCATTTGAATCAATTAGCTTTGTTTGAATGTGTTTGACTTTCATTTGATTCAATTAGCTTTGTAGAATGCATTAGACTGTCATTTGACTCAATTAGCTTTGTTTGAATGTGTTTAACTTTCATTTGATTCAATTAGCTTGGTTGAATGCATTTGACTTTCATTTGATTCAAAAAGCTTTGTTTAAATGTGTTTAACTTTCATTTGATTCTATAAGCTTTGTATAATGTAATAGAATTTCATTTGATTCAATTAGCTTTATTTGAATATGTTTGGTTTTCATTTCATTCAATGAGCCTTGTAGAATCCATTTGACTTTCATTTGATTCAATTAGCTTTGTAGAATGCATAAGACTTTCATTTGATTTAATTAGCTTTGTTTGAATGAGTTTGACTTTCATTTGATTCAATTAGCTTTGTAGAATGCATTTAACTTTCATTTGATTCAATTAGTTTTGTTGAATGCATTTGACTTTCATATGATTCAAAAAGCTTTGTTTGAATGTGTTTGACTTTTATTTGATTCAATTAGTTTTGTAGAATGCATTAGACTTTCTTTTGATTCAATTAGATTTGTTTGAATGTGTTTGACTTTCATTTGATTCAATTATCTGTTTAAAAATGCATTTGACTTTCATTTGATTCAATTAGCTTTTTAAAAATGCATTTGACTTTCATTTGATTCAATCAGCTTTGTTGAATGCATTTGACTTTCATTTGATTCAAAAAGCTTTGTTTGAATCTGTTTGACTTTCATTTTATTCAAAACGTTTTGTTTGAATGTATTTGACTTTCATTTGATTTAATTAGCTTTGTAGAATGCATTAGACTTTAATTTGATTTAATTAGCTTTGTTTGAATGTGTTTGACTTTCAATTGATTCAATTAGCTTTGTTTGAATGCTTTTCACTTTCAATTGATTCAATAAACTTTGTAGAATGCCTTTGACTTTCATTTAATTCAATTAGCTTTGTGGAATGCATTTGACTTTCATATGATTCAAAAAGCTTTGTTTGAATGTGTTTGACTTTTATTTGAATCAATTAGCTTTGTTTGAATGTGTTTTACTTTCATTTGATTTAATTAGCTTTGTAGAATGCATTTGACTTTCATTTGATTCAATTAGCTTTGATGAATGCATTTGACTTTCATTTGATTCAAAAAGTTTGTTTGAATGTGTTTGACTTTATTTGATTCAATTAGCTTTGTAGAAAGCATTAGACTTTTCATTTGATTCAATTAGCTTAGTTTGAATTTGTTTGACTTTCTTTTGATTCAATTAGCTTTGTGGAATGCATTTGACTTTAATATGATTCAAAAAAGCTATGTTTGAATGTGTTTGACTTTCATTTGAATCAATTAGCTTTGTTTGAATGTGTTTTACTTTCATTTTATTTAATTAGCTTTGTTAAATGCATTTGACTTTCATTTGATCTAATTAGCTTTGATGAATGCATTTGACTTTCGTTTGATTCAAAAAGGTTTGTTTGAATGTGTTTGACTTTATTTGATTCAATTAGCTTTGTAGAAAGCATTAGACTTTCATTTGATTCAATTAGCTTAGTTTGAATTTGTTTGACTTTCATTTGATTCAATTAGCTTTGTGGAATGCATTTGACTTTCATATGATTCAAAAAGCTTTGTTTGAATGTGTTTGACTTTCATTTGAATCAATTAGCTTTGTTTGAATGTGTTTTACTTTCATTTGATTTAATTAGCTTTGTTAAATGCATTTGACTTTCATTTGATCTAATTAGCTTTGATGAATGCATTTGACTTTCATTTGATTCAAAAAGCTTTGTTTGAATGTGTTTGACTTTCATTTGATTCAATTAGCTTTGTAGAATGCATTAGACTTTCATTTGATTCAATTAGCTTTGATTGAATGTGTTTTGAGTTTCATTTTATTCAATTAGCTTTGTTGAATGCATTTGACTTTCATATGATTCAAAAAAGCTTTGTTTGAATGTGTTTGACTTTCATTTGAATCAATTAGCTTTGTTTGAATGTGTTTTACTTTCATTTGATTTAATTAGCTTTGTTAAATGCATTTGACTTTCATTTGATCTAATTAGCTTTGATGAATGCATTTGACTTTCATTTGATTCAAAAAGGTTTGGTTGAATGTGTTTGACTTTCATTTGATTTAATTAGCTTTGTAGAATGCATTAGACTTTCATTTTGATTCAATTAGCTTTGATTGAATGTGTTTGACTTTCATTTTATTCAATTAGCTTTGTTGAATGCATTTGACTTTCATTTGATTCAAAATGCTTTGTTTGAATGTGTTTGACTTTTATTTGATTCTATTAGCTTTGTAGAATGTATTAGAATTTCATTTGATTCAATTAGCTTTGTTTGAATACGTTTGACTTTCATTTCATTTAATTAGCTTTGTAGAATCCATTTGACTTTCATTTGATAGCTTTGTTGAATGCATTTGACCTTGATTTGATTCAAAAAGCTTTGTTTGAATGAATTTGACTTTTATTTTATTCATTTCGCTTTGTAGAATGCATTTGACTTTCATTTGATTCAATTAGATTTGTGGAATGCATTTGCTTTCATATGATTCAAAAAGCTATGTTTGAATGTGTTTGACAATGTTGTATATTTGGAGTAACACTCGAAATACACAAGGGATAAACCAAGGGATAGATAAGGCTAAAGAACCAAAGGCTTCTTAGATAAAGTCACACCACTAAGAAACGTTTTGGATTCCTAAGATCACAAGCCAACTAGTAACCTAAACTAGCTAACTAAGCAAAGGAAACGAAATTCCAAATCCAAGAATTTCAGGTTTTTGTTTCTAATCCAAGAAACGAATGTAAGACAAGTTTTTTTGTTTTGAATAATCTGATTTTTCATTCACATTTGCTTGCTATTTATAGTAAACAAGCATCCTTAAGTACAAGCTAACTTAAGTGGCTGTTCAGCTCACTTGTTACACGCCTAAGCTAAAGCTAAGTACAAATCAGCTTTTGTTGTCTAGATACATTAATAAAAAGAAGCCTTATTTAACTAGATACATCAAAGAGAAAATGGTGGCTTATAACCTCCAAATTAAGGCTGAAATAAAATCAGAATTAAGAGAGTGTAACTCCCCTTAATTCACGCCCATCCAAGCAGCAAGTTGGAGATGTATTTCCTCCAATTTTCACGCCCAAATTCAAACAGCAAAGAAGTGTAACTCCTCCTTGGTTCAAGCCTTGAAATTAGCTTGAATGTATGTGGACAAGGGTTGTACTTGGACGCCCTTTAGTTGCTCCAAAAGCTGACTGAATTAAACAGCCAATTGAAGGCTGAAATTAAGGCTTAAGATGCTCCAATGTTGACTGATATCAACGGCCACTTGAAGGCTGAAGTTAAGGCTTGTAATGGCTTGTAATTCCTCTTTTGAAAACTGATTGTAACTCCCAAGTCAAAGCTTTGAAATTCCTTGTAAAAAGAATTTCGGATTCCAAGCTTAAATGGCTGCCATATTGATGTATCTTTGTACTTGTACTTTTGTGTGAATGTGACAATAGTTTTCGAACTAAAATCAGATAAAAAGAACTAAGAAAAAAATATAACTAATTTGCAACTTAAAATGACTAAAGTTTACCAATTTATTCAAAGCATAAAAAGAACTAAAATAAACTAGTTAATAAGAACAACAAGAAATTCAAGGGGTTGAATATCTTGCTGCCCAAGGATAGAATGCATAGCACCAATACATGATGCTACGTCTTGAACCAAAGAAATGTCCATAACCAAGTTGTTAGGCTTGGCTACAACATTCCCCCCTTCTTGAAAAGAGTTTGCCCTCAAACTCGGCAACTCCTCAAACTCATCATAGTTAAGGTGATAAATCAGCCACATTAAAGGTGCTAGAAACACCATAATCTCCGGGCAACTCAACTTTGTAAGCATTATCATTCACTTTTTCAACAATAGCAAATGGACCATCACTACGAGGACTAACCTTGGACCGCCTTTTGGAAGGAAATCTTTCCTTTCGAAGATGAATCCAAACTAAGTCACCGGGCTGAAAACGGACCTCCTTTCTTTTCTTGTCATAGTATGCCTTTGTCTTTGCATTAGCTTGTTCAATTTTGGAACGAACTTGCTCATGCATAGACTTGATTTCTTTTGCGCGCACCTCGGCATCATTGCTGAACTTGTTTGGTGAGGGAATGGGAGTGAGATCAATAGGAGTGCACGGATTGAATCCATACACCACTTCAAAAGGACTCAAACCTGTTGTCTTGCTAGGCACACGATTGTAAGCAAACTCCGCATGAGGAATCATCTCTTCCCATTGCTTGGGACGTTTAGTAGCCAAAGACCGCAGCAAGGATCCCAAAGTTCTATTAGTCACTTCGGTTTGACCATCTGTTTGAGGATGACTTGAAGTGCTAAAGTTCAATTTCGTGCCCATCTTCCTCCATAATGTAAGCCAAAAATGACTTAGAAATTTTGGATCACGATCACTCACCATGGATTTAGGTACACCATGCAAACGAACAATCTCGTTGAAAAACAAGTTAGCAACATGACTAGCATCATAAGTTGAATGACAAGCAATAAAATGAGCCATTTTAGAAAATCGATCCACAACAACCATTATAGAATCTTTCTTTCGTTGGGTGATAGGAAGTCCCACAACGAAATCAAGACTAATATCCTCCCATGGTGCTTGTGGAATAGGTAAGGGCAAAAGATAGCCTTGTGGTAGACTATGACTCTTGGCCTTTTTGACATATCACACATCTCTTCACAATGAACTCCACATCACGGACCAACCTAGGCCAATGAAAAGTATTCTTGGACAAGAAGAGTAGTTTTCTCTATGCCAAAGTGTCCCGCCATTCCTCCTTCATGAAACTCTTTGATAAGAGATTCTCTTAGGCTTGATCTTGGAAATGCACAACCTGTTTTCTTTGAACAAATAGCCATCTAAAATGTAATAATCTTTGTAAGCATGATTAGAACATTTTAAAAATAAATCACCAAAGTCATGATCATTTTTGTAACTTGCTTTCACATCTTCAACGCTAATCACCCTTGCTTTGAAAGAATTCAAGAGTGTGTATCTCCTTGAAAGCGCATCAGCTCCTTTGTTCATGGCGCCTCTCCTATGCTTGATCACAAAATGAAAAGCTTGCAAATACTCCACCCATTTTGGCATGGCGAGGTTGGAGTTTTTGTTGGCTTTGAAGATATTTGAGGGCTTCATGATCTGAATGAAGGAATGAACTCCTTGGAAATGAGGTAATGTCTCCAATGGTCCAAAGCACGAACAAGAGCAAAGAACTCCTTATCATAGGTGCTATACTTCCGTTGTGCTTCATTGAGTTTTTCACTAAAGTAGGCAAGAGGACGCCCAACTTGTGACAAGACAGCACCAATACCAACTCCACTAGCATCACATTCAACTTCAAAAAACTTCATCAAAAGTTAGGCAAAGAAAGAATAGGTGCACTAGTAAGTTGATGTTTTATTCTCATCAAAGGCCTTTTGAGCCTTATCATTCCAAACTAACTTCTGATTTTTAGTTAGCTTCGTGATAGGTGCCATGAGGGTACTAAAATTCCGCACAAATCTTCTATAGAAAGAAGCAAGTCCATGAAAAGCTTCGAACTTGTTGCATGGTTTGTGGCGTGGGCCACTCACGAATTGCAGCAACTTTCTTTTCATCAACTTCAATGCCTTGTGATGAGACTTTAAAGCCAAGAAAAATAACTTGGGAAGTGAAGAAATGACACTTCTCTAAGTTACCATACAATTTCTCACGTTCAAGGGCTTCAAAAACCTGTTGCAAGTGCATAGAATGCTCTTCTTCCTCCCTACTATACACCAAAATATCATCAAAATAAACTACAACAAATTTACCCATGAAAGGTTGCATAACCTGATTCATAAGGCGCATAAATGTAGATGGTGCATTAGACAAACCAAATGGCATCACAAGCCACTCATAGAGGCCCTCCTTTGTCTTGAAAGCGGTTTTCCATTCATCTCCTTCGAAAATTCGAATTTGATGATAGCCACTTCTCAAATCAATTTTAGAGAACACTTTAGAACCATGCAAAATCATCAAGTAAATCATTCAACCTTGGAATAGGAAACCGGTACTTGATAGTGATTTTATTTGATTGACCTACTATCAACACACATTCTCCATTCTCCATTCTTCTTAGGCACAATCAAAGTAGGACAAGCACATGGACTAAGAGACTTACGAATAAGACCCTTGGACAGTAATTCTTCCACTTGCCTCCTAATCTCTTCGGTTTCTTTTGAGTGGTTCTATAGGGCTGGTTTGTTTGGGAGCATTGATCCGGGAACAAGATCAATTTTGTGTTGTATGTCACGTTTTTAGGGTAGGCCATGGGGAATGTCTTCGGGGAAAACATGGGAAAGGTTTTGAGAAGAGGGGTGAGGAGTGGGTGTGGTTCTTTTTGTGTCGGTTGGGAAGGGGTATCAAGTTGGCTTAAAATGAATTGTTTGTGAGCTTTATACTCATGCAATTCTGACTTTATGAGAGTGGTAAGGGAAGTGGGGGGTGTGGATATGGGGTGGCCGTTTTTTTAGGTTTAGAGGGGTAAGGAGTATTTTCTGTCCATCCTTAGTGAAGGAATATGTGTTTTTTATACCCATTCATGCATCACACGCCTATCAAATAGCCAAGGTCTACCAAGTAAAATATGACATGCATCCATAGGTATAACATCACACCATAATTCTTCCTCATAAGTTTTACCAATGCTAAATGATAACAAGGCTTGTTGTGTTACTTGAATCCCTTTACCATGATTTAGCCATTGAATCACATAAGGTTTAGGGTGAGGGACGGTTTTTTTTTTTTCAGTTTGTCTATCATTACTTGTGAAGCTACATTGGTACAACTACCTCCATCAATAATCAAGGTACATACCTTACTAACCAATGGTGCAACGAGTGTGAAAGATTGCCTCACGTTGCAAACTCCCTGCTTTGCCAATCATATTGCTTAGTGTACGTCGAACCACCAAGCATTCTCCTTCATCGGGTCCAAAGACACGCATAATCATCATGCTCCTCAAGGTTGCTGTCCACTTCAATTTTCTAATTCGTCCTCCTCTTCATGCTCAATCAAAGTGACAATCCTTTTATTTTGAACAATCACTAGCCAAATGTCCAAGGCCTTGACACCGAAAACATCTTCTTGGGGCTGGTTTTGGGTTGGAATTTTGGGTGTTTTGTGAAGGTGGTTTAGAAGTAGGCTGATTGGATGTGGGTTTGAAAGGTGGGAAATTTGATGTTTGCTTTTTTTGGGGAAATGAGGTTTGAGATGCAAAACGTGATGATTCACTTTTGCCTCTTGCTTTTTGTTGCTGCTCAATCTTATGTGCTAAGATAATGAGCTCTTCAAGGGTGGTGTAAGGGTGTAGTTCGGCCACATTGGCTATTTTTGGGTCAAGTCCTCCCAAAAAAGCGCACCAATGTTTGAGGTTCATCTTCCTCTACTCCACATTTCATGACAAATCCTTCAAATTCCCTAGCATATTCTTCTACTGATTTTGTACCTTGTTTGAGGTTGTGGAACTTGGAAAAGTTTTCTTGCACATAGTATGTGGGAAGAAACTTTTGTTTCAGCATCTTTTTCATCTTGGTCCACGATCTCACTTTCTCTTTTGTCTTGCCTTTCCCTTTTGGCACACACACTAGCCCACCAAGTTGAGGCATATTTTCTTAACTTCAAGGCTACAATCTTCACCTTTTTTTCTTCCGGTGTTTGCTTGTAATCAAACACTCTCTCCACCGTTCTAAGCCATTCTACAAACTCATCAGCATCGAGTTTGCCATCATACTCCGGGATGTCAGCCTTAATGTCATTATTAGGCCGTGACCTTTCTCTTTCATGAAAAGGTCTATCATTGTGATTGAAATTAGATTCACTCACTTCTTCATCACTATGATTGGGTGAACCCTCTTTTTGATGGCGCAACTTAGTAGAAAGATCTTTTAACTGACCTTGCAAATATTGCATTCGTTGCTCCATATCTTCTTTCTCTTGTGCAACCTTATTGACATATTCTTGCCAATTAGGGGGTGGGATGTCGGACATGGTTGTGTTTGGGTATGTGTTTGGGTATGTGTTTGGGTATTTGTTTGCTAGATCCCCCTCCTTCTAGCGCCAAATGTTGTATATTTGGAGTAACACTCGAAATACACAAGGGATAAACCAAGGGATAGATAAGGCTAAAGAACCAAAGGCTTCTTAGATAAAGTCACACCACTAAGAAACGTTTTGGATTCCTAAGATCACAAGCCAACTAGTAACCTAAACTAGCTAACTAAGCAAAAGGAAACGAAATTCCAAATCCAAGAATTTCAGGTTTTTGTTTCTAATCCAAGAAACGAATGTAAGACAAGTTTTTTTGTTTGAATAATCTGATTTTTCATTCACATTTGCTTGCTATTTATAGTAAACAAGCATCCTTAAGTACAAGCTAACTTAAGTGGCTGTTCAGCTCACTTGTTACACGCCTAAGCTAAAGCTAAGTACAAATCAGCTTTTGTTGTCTAGATACATTAATAAAAGAAGCCTTATTTAACTAGATACATCAAAGAGAAAATGGTGGCTTATAACCTCCAAATTAAGGCTGAAATAAAATCAGAATTAAGAGAGTGTAACTCCCCTTAATTCACGCCCATCCAAGCAGCAAGTTGGAGATGTATTTCCTCCAATTTTCACGCCCAAATTCAAACAGCAAAGAAGTGTAACTCCTCCTTGGTTCAAGCCTTGAAATTAGCTTGAATGTATGTGGACAAGGGTGTACTTGGACGCCCTTTAGTTGCTCCAAAAGCTGACTGAATTAAACAGCCAATTGAAGGCTGAAATTAAGGCTTAAGATGCTCCAATGTTGACTGATATCAACGGCCACTTGAAGGCTGAAGTTAAGGCTTGTAATGGCTTGTAATTCCTCTTTGAAAACTGATTGTAACTCCCAAGTCAAAGCTTTGAAATTCCTTGTAAAAGAATTTCGGATTCCAAGCTTAAATGGCTGCCATATT